>NW_009616193.1:12799-13054 GCF_000690535.1 Cariama cristata
GCAGCGGCCACGCCAGCCCGGGCCCCCCGCCAGCAGTGGGGAGACAAGCCCAGATTTGGGGTGAAGCAGAGGGAGCCCCGTCCCGAGAGCAAGGGGAGGTGGTGGCCCAAGCACTGGGCACTGCCTCGCTGTACAAAACACCCCTGAAGTCTGCTCGTGGGCTGTCCCCAGCCCTGGAAACCCCCTCCCAGCGTTCACCTCCTGCAGCATGGGAACCGCCATGATTTGTGCCAGCTCAAGAAACTACCCTGGGAG
>NW_009616194.1:0-977 GCF_000690535.1 Cariama cristata
CCCCTTTCCGAAATTCAGGGCATGTTCCCCAAACCGGAGGGAACCAAAGCACGACTCAGCCCTGGCAGCCACCGGCACTGCTCAGGGCAGGACCCCGCGCCCCACCGCCTGACAACAGCCATCTTACAGCACTCCGTACAGAGGAGAAGAGCCCCCGAAAGGGTCCCACCGATCAGCTGAAGCAGCAGGGGGGGCGACTCTCTGCTGGCCAAATAAAATTCGTGAAACCTTAGGAGGAAGCTTGCTGAAAGTGAATGTTTTGAAGACATTGACTGGAGATTCCAACAAAAACAGCCCAGCAGGACGAGGGCATTGAAAAGGGCTCTTCACTACAGAGATAAAACCAGAGTTTTTCAGGCCGCCTTCTCACTCCCGGAGTGGGAAGGGAAGGTGACTCCAGAACCAACGCAGCTTCGCATCGCCCTCCAGGTGAGAAGCTGAAAAGCCACCAGCTGCTAAGCAGAAACACTGAAAAATAAACACATTTACGTCACAGAACATGCTCAACGAGCAATCACTTCGCACACCCAAGTCAGCCAGCAAAACGCCGTAACTGCTCCCGTGATGCCGCAGGTGCCATCGCCAGCGGATGCACCCCCCAAAAAAAGCCCCGCAGGGCCGGGACGGCAGAGATGCCCCCGGGGGCTTCGGCAGAGCCCTCCTCCGGCTGCCAAGGCAAAGCCGGGTTCGCAGGACACCACAGCAAAGCCAATTATTCAGCCAAATTCAGGTAACGAATCCAAATCTTGTTCTCCCTCAAATTCTGCTCCATCAGCACCACCCACGAGCTGTTTGCCTTCCACGCGCCGCCTGGGCAGAGCTTAGAAAAACACAGACAAAAAAAAACCTGGCAGCTAAAGGTTGAAAGGGCTTTGCTTTGTTCCACTGCACTAAATTCCCTGGGTAATACCACTCAGCTCTCTGGGCCTGGCACGGCTTTATTCAGCCGCCAAAAATGGAACTAATGCAAAGCACGA
>NW_009616194.1:1116-2828 GCF_000690535.1 Cariama cristata
AGTCCTCCCCAAGAAGCCGCTGGGACCGGCGCCGGTTGGGGCTGCATCACGTTTCTCCTGCACAGGGAAGACCCGCGCGGCATCTCCTCGGGGGCTTTTTTAAAAAGTTTAAAAACCGGGCTGCACAGCTCTCCCCAGGCCCACCCCTGCTGCCTCTCGGGTAGCTCCTAAAGCCAAATACAGAGCAAAACAAAAAGCAGGTGCTCCTTTGCTCGGCTGGGACAGGAGATGGTCAGTAGCCACAGCCTGCTGGGCACCCGGGCTCGGCACCACTGGCAGCACCATCCCCATGTGGCTGAGTCAGGCCATCGGCAACGTACACACTGCCCTGATTATCGTGCCGTAACTATAGCCAGACCTCGTCTTCGGTCTCTCCTCCACACAGCAGCACGGCCAAGGGCTGGACAACCAGGGACCAAGGCGAGGAGGCTCCTGGATTCAACCGAGGGATGAGCATCACCACGAATGCCGCAGCGTGCACCGTGCCCTGGGTTCCTCTGCCAGCCACCCCCATCCCGCAGGGACAGCCTGGGCAGTGCTCACTGGGGACATCCCGGACACCTCAGTGAACACAAGTGACGGACTTTGAGCTAAAACCCAACTTCAAGGTTCTCTCAATACCATTCTTTGAGGCCCCTATGCAGCAGTAAGACCCAATGGCTCCTTGCAAAACACGCTGCACAGTGGCACGGGTGGCCTGGGCTCAGCCTGGCACCCACGGCTTTCCTGGGTGACCCACAGGTGACAGCAGGAGGTTACGTGACCACGACGAGTGCCCTCAGAGAGGGCAGCACCCATGGGACTCTCCACTACACAGTCATGCTGCAAAAGCGGCTCGGCTGTTTCTAAATGGGTCAGCCCTGCTCCAGGAACACCTTCATTATTTCTGTATTAATATTTAATGCCCAAACCATCCCCAGCGCTGCCTCAGCTGGTCCTGCCCTGCGCCACCAGAAGACAGCCCCGTAGTTTTAGGAGCCAAGCTCCTGCTGGGAGGGGAGCCTCGCCGGACTCGTTCCCGGGGCTGATTTCGGATGCTTACAACACACCCACCCACCTCGCAACTCTGCCGCCGGGAACATCCCCATCCAGCCGAAGTCCCCGGTATCTCGATGTACCGTAACGCACAACACAGCAGCCTTTCACAACCCGGGCTGCTGACGGCCGCTGTGCCGCATCCCTCCCTCGCCACCGGCGAGCCCACCTCTCCGAGCGCTCCCAAAGCTCGCTCCAAGCCAGCGGGAACGGCTGAGCCCTTGTCCTCCAGCTCGGGCTCTCACAAGGTCCTGCCCCAGAGCCAGATGGCACGACCAGGGCTCGGCACAATCTTTACTGGAGAAAGAGCTCAGGAGCAAGGGAATTGGGGAAAAAAACCCAGGGGCCCCACCTAAAGGCGTTTAGTTTCTACTAGCTGCCGTGTCAGAGGATGAAGGGACACAAGCTTCAGGGCAAGAGCTCTGAACATCTTTGTAACCAGGGTTTGGGCTCGAAGGACACCGCAGCGGGGACCTGCACAGTGCGCAGAGCCTTCCCTGCACGCTGGTTCACAGCACCGGCCGGGGAACACCCTCAGTACCCATCCGCAGTCATCCTGCCAGGCAGAGCCATCCCCAGCCCCGGGGCTGGGATCTCCGCTGTCGAGCCGGGATGCTCACCCAGCCCCTTCCCGCACACCTCGCTCCGAGGGGCTCGGCTCGGCCAAAGGCTTCAGC
>NW_009616194.1:2855-4494 GCF_000690535.1 Cariama cristata
TCTGGCCTACGCCATACCCTGCCCTGCAACACGAGCAGCACGGGAGTGAAACCTTAGCCACGAGCAGACCCAACGCAACAAGGCACCAAAGGCGAAGCCAGCGGCTGCATCCATTGGCAGGAGCTGCAGGCAGCACAGGAAGCGATTTGGGGTACCTTTGGCAAGTCAGGACCTACCTGCTTTATAACACTTCTTAAACCACAAGTTTCAACAGTCTGGAGGTGTACCATCTCGGCAGAGGTCAAACCGCTCTCCCAGCCCGCAGCAGTACGGTACGCAGGCGGAGGGGATGGAGCAGCCCCACATCCCCACCCCGGAGCTGCGCCCACCGCGCTGCGGCCGCACCAGCACAAAGCCTCGCTCCAAACGGACCCAGCTGCAGAGCCAAGACCCCCGCAAAGACGCGACCCTGGCGAAAGCGCGTTGCCCTGTACAAACACCCCAGCCCTGGGTCCTGCTCACTACGGGACGACCAGCCCGGTCTCCACCCTGCCACCTTCTGCGGTTATTGCTGGCGAAAGGAATTTTGCAGCACTTGACCCGCTCCCCTGCGACACCAGGCAGGGCACCCACCGCCCGCGGGAGCCGGGTGCTGCTGTTGATGGCAGCGGTGCCGCCGCGATGCACCGGTCAGCTCAGAGCCCCGGCACCCACCAACGGGTTTGCCCGCATTTGGGGTGCGGGAAGCCCCAACGCAGGGAGCACAGCGCACGGAATTCGGGATGGCACAGGCTGGCTCCAGGGCCCAGCTCCTTCCTCCACCTCTGTCACACCGCATCATCCCTCCGCTGCCAAACACACCGAACCACCCACAATCTCCCTTCTGATTCACTTGAGCAAGAATCGCTCCCCTTCCCTCTGGACTTGGAGATAATGAGGCAAGAGGCTGTTATGCCGGCAATAACATTTATTACAGCTGATGTGTAGCAAGTGACTATTAGGAATTATGCCTGCATTCGTGCAAGACAATTAGGCTTCGAGTTTGGGGTGTTTTTAAGCAAACACCTCTTCAAACACGGAGTTATTCATACACCATTGCAAAACGATCTTCTACAGGAAGAAACAGCTCTAAAACGAAATGGAGGTTAGCCTGTAACAACCTAATCTGAAATAAATGAGACAGATTTGTCTTCAGGGGAAGGAAGAATTGCCAGTCTCTCCTTTCTGGAAGCAGACAATCCCGCGCAAGGGACGAGCGGAGCTCCGGAGCGGGGCACGGGGAGCTGCCCGACCCTGCGCCTGCGGCCGGAGAGGTTTCACCCCCCCGTGCTCGCAGCAGAGCCCAGCCCCTGCACCGCTACGACGGGGTCCACACGAGTGAATCAGCGCCAGGGAAGGTGGGATTACGTTGGCGGAAGGTGCCAGCAGCCTCCGTCTCCCTCTGTAATTACTACCCATGTGTAGGCAGCTGCCTGTAGTGGCAGCATCGGCACGGGGGCGGCTGACAGCTCCTCCACCACCTCATTAGCACAGTCGCTCCCAGGGCGAGCGCTGGTTCTGGAAAATGATTACAATGGGCTTCCCGAGCAGAACGCCTCGGGAAAGCCTGCGCGGGAACGGGCGCCTGGCACCGGGAGCAGCCGGAGAGCTGCCGGCTCCAGACCACGCAGGGAACCGGCTCCGCCCCCCCCGCCCGCTC
>NW_009616194.1:4618-5809 GCF_000690535.1 Cariama cristata
GTCCCCCTTCCTCGGGGTTGTCGTCTCCCGACCACAGCGGTGTTCACACTACTGCACGCACCAGAAAAGCGTGGGCCAAACACCGTACTTGGGCGATGGGGATGTGAAGCATCGGGAGGCTCCAAAGCTCACAGATCTCTAGAGAGTCCACACGGTCCAGGAGGTCACAGAAGTCCTCAAAGAAACAGGCAAACACCTGGTTCCCGCACACCCCCCAGGCCACACATCTCCGGAGGCCAAGAAAAGCATTGTCGTCTTCAGAGAAGAGGCTCCTCGTGCACTGCAGGAAACGCAGACGGAGCCAGGACCATCCCCTCCAGCTCCCACCGCACGGACCCTGACGTTGCCACAAGATCTGCCTCCAGCTCCACGTCCTCACTCCCTACACCCTGCCTGCTCCCACTAAAACACAAAGAAATTAAAGCGTTCACCGACCGATGGAGATCTTTGGACTCCTCTCGAGTCACCTTTGGCTCTTGGGGCCGAGTGCCCCCGTGCACCCTCTGCACGTCAGTCCCATCAGCCAAGCGCTGATGGAGACGGTGCTGTCGCTAGCTCCGGGCCAAGGGCGCTCTGCTCCGTCTCTAGTCCCGCGGCTCCGGCAGCACAGCAATAACGAAGCCGAGGGTCAGAGGCATGAGAGGAGCCCAGCCAGCACCCACCCTGCACCCCTGGTTTCTTAGGGGAACGAGCTTCATTTAAGTGCAGTTGTTGCGATGGCACGAGCCGCTCCGCACGCTCCTTACAAGGCTGCGCCTGGGGAAATTGTGACCTGCTCCACAAACCTGCTATTAGCGCAGTTCTTCGAGGACAACACACCTCAAATAACAACTGAGTCACCAGCTGAAGCTGTTCCCAGCCCGACCACACCACCACTCCGTCCGGGGGCCCGGCGATGAGCTCCATCAGCTCTCACCCTGTTTGCCCAGCGCCCAAGCCGTGCCGATAGGCAAACGCTCGGCTCCGTGGGAGGGAAAGGCTCCCGCCTGGATGGGGACCCGACCGCACGAACGCCCCGCGGTGCCAGGCTCTGCCCAAGTCCAGGAGCAACCCACAGGGCCGTGAGTCCGGCTACCCCCGCTGCTTTGAGACGGGGAAGGGAGTCCCAGACACCCAGGTCCCAGCTGTAGGCAGATGCTGTAGCCAGAAAGCTCCATCCACAGACCTGCCCTGCGCCCAGGGCCGCCGGGC
>NW_009616194.1:5823-6181 GCF_000690535.1 Cariama cristata
CTGAACAGCTGTTACGCCCCAGGATCCCAAAAGCCAAGACTTTAGAACTTCACTACCTTGCTATTTTTTGTACTCAATTTTTCTATCAGAGGTGGTTTTTTTTTTCTCTCTGCTTAATGCTCCCAGGTAACTCAGTCTAACCACTTAAAACGCAGGAAATCAAGCAAGCTTTCCAGTTTAACAAATGACATCCTGCATTACACGTTAGGCTCGAAAGGTTTTATTAGCCTCCGTCACCGGACCCAGCAGAGCAGAAACCACTTCCTTCACGAGGAAAATTAAAGCACATAAATTATTTTATTTTTCTCATGACCCTGGGAGTGAAGCAGGAAAAAAAAAAAAAGAGAGTCACAAACTC
>NW_009616195.1:0-222 GCF_000690535.1 Cariama cristata
GAGCCTCCAGAGAGGGGAAAGAGAAATTGGACAAACCAGGTTTTCACTGAACACAAAACAATTTCTCTCTGCCACTGGTTCAAAACCAGCCAAACCATTAGCAGAGGTTGTGGCGACCTGGTGCGTTTGGGCTTATCCAAGACCTCGTTCGGCTCATCCCTGTGCCACGGGGGCAATCCCCAGGGAAAACCCCAGCTGGGGCAGGGGGAGGCGAGCGCAAGG
>NW_009616195.1:375-594 GCF_000690535.1 Cariama cristata
CACCGCGATGGCCGCGCCGATTGCCACGGGCATCGAGCTCTCCGACACAGCGTGCCAAGGTTGGACTTGCCATAGCAAACACCATCTTCTCCAAGCTTAATCCCCCCCTGCGGTGGGCTACGAAGATCTGTGTCAGAAACGCAGCCAGGTGGGTCGCGCCGAATTGCGGCCTCGGCCAAAACCGCAAAGGGAGCTCCCGGCCGGGTCTGCACCGGGTCT
>NW_009616196.1:0-28894 GCF_000690535.1 Cariama cristata
TGGGACCGGGAGGAGCAAAGCCCGGCTGAGGCTGCCCCGGAGGGAGCGGTGCAAGGGTTATGAATGAGGGAAGAAGCTTGAGGGAGGCCTTTGGTGTGGGAGGGGGAGGCTGTTGAGGTTAGTGGATGGGGGGGGAAGCAGGTCTGTGGGAGCGGGCTGGGGAGGGGAAGAGGGGGATTGAGAGAAATGTCTGTAAATGGAATGGTCTTGGGGAAGAGGGAGGGGAGGGGTGAAGATGAAGTTACTGTGGGGAAGCAGCTATCTGTGAAGTTGGGAAGGGATATGGATCTGGTCAGCAGCTGTGTCATTGTTGCTAAGGTTGTGGCTCACTTGCTGGGTTTCTTCTTGGTGTAGCTGGACCGGTGCTCTGCTGTGAAGGTGCTCGCTATGCTTCATGTAGTGCTGTATGTGGAGTTAACAAAAATGCACACTTTACAAGTATTTTTGTGGCATCACAGTTTCATACTGAGTTTTTGAAATGAGAGAAGGTCTAGCAGTACAGAGCAGAGCTAATAAACGTAATGAGATAATACATATCATGGAATAGACTGGAAGGTAAAAGACAAACACTAAAAGGTACTCCAAGTTGTTTCATTTTATTGAATCCTATAAAATGTATTTTAAACCAGAGCGAGAAAGACTTGGATACCAGAGAAAAGATTTTTAAGGAATGATTGGGTGGAGAAGACTGAGACTGCTTTCTGCAATGGACGGGTGTGTTATTTGGGACATAAAGAACGTATGCAACAACCTTTCTAAAACGGAGTCAGCACCATAGTGGGAAGCTTATCTGTCATGGAGGCCTTTACGCAGGAGGATTGGGATCTAAGGCAGCCCTTGCTTTTCAAAGAACCTGTGTGTAGACTGACAAAATGGGTTTTAGAATGAACATTAGGCAATGGACTGCTTCTCCCAAAATCTGTGGGGTTCCCTTTCTCCATAGAGACTGCACTTGACTCGTGAACTCTTTGTATGTGGACTGAGTTGAGCCTGGCCTGTTCAGCTCTTCTGTCTTAAGTTAGTACACAGGGCCTGCTCCACAAAAACTGTCACTGTGTAGACAGTTTGCTAGAGTAGACCCTAGCTCTGTGATGCGTGCTTTTCTTTTATAAAAGAATAAGCAACATCAAATTTCATTAGAGGCTGCAGGGTGAGTTTGAGGGAGGTGATAGTTGTGGAGAAACTGATTTATGATAACCTCTTCCATTAGAAACTGTAGCTCATGATTCCCTTGTACATTGTTAGGCATTGTGAGAACTCGTGATTGAAAATTACAGTTCTGGGAGACAAGGATCCATTAGTTTGGGATGCGTGATGTTCTGGTTTGTAGAAGTAGAATGCATAGCAAAAATACTGGTTTTGGGAAAGACTATGGTGGTAGTAAGTATAAATGTGCTTTCTTTAGAGCAATGTATTGTTAGGAGTGACTGTATGTCTTTAACAACCCTACAGGCTGCCTACACAGCCTAGTTCCTTATGCTAGTTAAGCTGCTCTTTGCAATAACGAGAAAACACAGGGATCATCTGAACCAGGTACCTAGGGAAATCAAATCACATGTGTCTGCTTAAAACAGTTCTAGATTTGGCAGTGTTAAGTGAGGGCAACATACAATTGATCTTTGGGACAGGCTTGCTAGATATAGTTATTCTTCTCTTATTAATTCTTGAATTGCTTGCCATCTGGGCTTATTCTTCACCAATTACTTCAGTTCATACCCGTATGCACGCTGCTTGCATAGGGTCAGTGCCTTCACTGGAACTCAGGAGGCTGCACAGCTGGATCACATCAATAGAGGGTTTCTCTAGAGCGGAGGAGAGATTCTTAAGATCTCTGTCTTTTAGGATCTAGCATAATAGTGTAAGATGGTTAGGAGTTTGGGATTTTCCCACTGAATTTTTGAACCTTCTTGTCTTACATTCATGGCTCTTCAGTACACTGTTCAGCTGTCTAATTTTATTTGTAATTACTAGTTTTCTACAAGAAGTGTCTACAGATTTCTTTTCACTGTAGTATCTAGTTTGTGTTACTCTACTCAAACTAGGTCACCTTGACTGAGGGTGGCTGCCTTGTCTCAAGCACCTAGACTTGATTAGTAGTTCATAAATAGCATAAGTGTAAGCTGTGGCTGAACCCCAGCTGTATTCAGTGTTCAGTCTTTCAGCACCTTAAATCAAGCTCCTTCTTTGGCTTGATGCATCTGCAAGAGTTGCATTTGGGCAGTCCTTCAGTTCATGGCATTGCACTCCTTTATGCTTGAGGAGGGACTGGCATTTGAACTAAAACTGAGGACTGAATGCCTCCTTACTCACAGAATCTGAATGTGACTACTAGGATCTTTCTACACTGTCATCTATACAATGAATACAGTGTATGTACTGTTTGAAAAAGAGAGAGGCAGTTAAGGCAGGTTGTATCAAATTTCTGTGGTGGCAGGCAGAGTTTGACTTAATGACTGTTATGTCAATATAAAACTATTGCACTACTGTGCACATAGTTGAAGTCTTCATTTTACAAGAAACACTGGTGTTAGGTTTAGCTCAGTGATGGCCTGAATTTCCTGAACACTGAATATTTATACTCAATATGTGTTTTCTTTAATATTCATCAAACCAAATTCTCATCAGTCAAAGACACCTTATCTTTGGATTCTTAGGTTTGGTGTAAAGAATAAAGCAGATGGGGTGGGCTTAAAGAGTATTTAGCCACAAATTTCACATTTAAGATTCACAGTGCCCAACTTTTCCTGTCTGATACATACATTAGAATAGTGATTTTTTTCCCCACAAAAAAAAAAAAAACAAACCAAGCAAACAAAAACCAAAAAAACACAAACAAACAAACAAACCAAACAAAAAAAAACGTTGTGAGATCATCAAAAAGTTGGTAGTGTTAAGTTCCTGTTTTGCTAGGTTTTCTGTCAACCTGTAAGAAAACTTTACCTCAGTCCCAGGCAATTTATGGCATTGTCCGAAGTTAGATGTTAGTTAATATGTAATTACACTCCCTTTGTTAGACTTGGCAATGGTGGAATTTCCTGGTTGAGTGATAGGCCAGTGAATCACTGATACAGCCTCCACTATCCTTGGCAAAAGCCTAGGTTTTTGGAGCAAAGTTGAGAAGAAATCATTGGTTGATCTTTAGCAGTTACAATTTAATGTGTAACTGCTCTGTGCATAAGTGCACTTGCCAGTGCTAAAAAGTATCTGCATGATTTTAAGAAGGCCAAGTGTTGTGGTTTAACCCCAGCTGGCAACTAAACACCACAGAGCTGCTTGCTCACTCCCCCGTGGGATGGGGGAGAGAATCGGAAGAGAAGTGAAAAAATTTGTGGGTTGAGATAAAGACAGTTTAACAGGTAAAGCAAAAGACACGCACAAGTAAAACAAAAGAAGGAATTTATTCACCACTTCCCATGGGCAGGCAGGTGTTCAGCCATCTCCAGGAAAGGAGGGCTCCATCCCATGTAACAGTTACTTGGGAAGACAAACGCCATCGCTCTGAACATCCCCCTCTTTCCTCTTCTTCCCCCAGCTTTATATGCTGAGCATGATGCCATATGGTATGGAATATCCCTTGGGTCAGCTGTCCTCACTGTGTCCCCTCCCAACTTCTTGTGTACCCCCAGCCTACTCACTGGTGGGGTGAGGAGCAGAAAAGGCCTTGACTCTGTGCAAGCATTGCTTAGCAATAAAAAAACATCCCTGTATTATCAACACTGTTTTCAGCACAAACCCAAAACCTAGCCCCATACCAGCTACTCTGAAGAAAATTAACTCTATCCTAGCCAAAGCCAGCACACCAAGATAGGGCTGTGGCTAGGGAGCTAGATGATGGGCTAGGGAGCAAGATCCTCCAGTGTTCTACTATGTTGTGCTTGATATCCTTGTCATGAAAATATTATTTGAATGCAGTGATGGTTTTAATTTTTTTTCACCAGTTAAGAATTTTTTTAACATGACTGGAGAAATTTGAAATATTGCCTGAAGGAAACCTTCATGTGAAAAAAATTTTGTTACTCAATTTCTGCTAGAAGAGTAAGGAAAAACTTTGCTAGAGTATTTGCTTTTAATAACATGTCTGAAGAAGAATACAAGCTCTAAGAAAAACATAGCTAGTTTTTTTTAGTGTACTTCATACACATTATAATGTATCCAGCAAAAGAATGAGTATCAAACTGAAAACCAAAAGAAAGAGCAAGGTAAGTTTTAAAGTGATGAGGTGATTTGCAGTGGTTTAGTTGAAGTGTGCCATGTATCTGGGAGGGACAGCTGACAAGTATAGATAGCTTACGGGAGGGAGCAAAGAAGAAACCTGTATCAAATATGAGGAAGATGGAAAACATTAATAGTGATATTTTAAAATGAGAAATACAAGGTTTAAGATTATTAGAAATGTTTATAACATGGTTTATAAAAAAAAAAAATTCCACAGAAATGAAAGATTACCTATTGAGGGTGGAGGGAGAAAGAAATGCATTGTTGAATGATAGCAGTCCAAATTTGGCAGTTAAAATATTTGTATGTGTGTAAAATCTTGTTCGTAACGCAGTTCAGCAGCACTGACTACATGTGGAAAGGTCTGTGCACCCTCAGTACCATCTGGGATATTTATAAAGCAATCATAGAATGGTTTGGGTTGGAAGGGACCTTTAAAGATCGTCTAGTTCCAACCCCCGTGCCGTGGGCAGGGGCATCTCTCACTAGATCAAGTTGCTCAAAGCCCTGTCCGACCTGACTTTGAACAGTTCCAATGATGGAGCTTCCACAACTTCTCTGGGCAACCTGTTCCAGTGTCTTTCTACCCTTGTCACAAAAAATGTCTTCCTTACATCCAATTGAAATCTACCCTCTTTCAGTTTAAAATGATTGCCTGTTTTCCTGACACTCCAGGCCCTGGTAGAAAGTCTCTCTTTCTTAAAAGCCCCCTTTATATATTGAAAGGCCACAATAAGGTCTCCCTGGAGGCTTTTCTTCTCCAGTCTGAACAGCATCAACTCTGTCAGTCTTTCTTCATAGGAGAGATGTTCATTCCTCTGATGGTCATTTTTGTGGCCCTCCTTGGGACCCACTTTAACAAGGTTATGTCTTTCTTGTGCTGGGAGCCACAGATCTGGATGCGGTACTCCAGGCGGGGTCTCATGAGAACAGAGTAGAGGATGGGAATCACCTCCCTCAGCCTGTTGGTCACGTTTCTTTGGATGCAACCCAGGATACGGTTGGTTTTCTGGGCTCCCAGCCCGCATTGCCACCTCCTGTCCAATTTTTCATCAGCCAGTACCACCAAGTCCTTCTCTGCAGGGCTGCTCTCAATCCATTCATCCCCTAGTCTGTATTGGTATTGGGGATGGCCCCAGCCCATGTCCAGGACCTTGCACTTGGCCTTGTTGAACTTCATGAGGTTCCTTCCATCCATTTATTTCTATACATAGACTATTTGTTGTATTAGATACTACTTTTGGTAGAAAGAATGCTATATTGAGTCCAACAGAAAGATTTATGGAATAGAACTTCCCTCTGAGGAATGTAGTTGTGTTATAGAAAGTAGCAGGTTACAGATGTGTTATCCAGCACAGGGAAGAGGGCAATGCATGTGTGAAGGCATAGAAGGATGTCATAAAAATAAGTTCTTCAAGTTCTGTGAGCTAACTCTTGCTCCACCTTCCAATTGTGCGTTTCCTCTTTGTTGCCAACTTATTATATTTGTGTAGGTGTAGCATCACACTGGGTTCACATTTCATTTGAGAAATATGAGAACACAATGCTGTTTCTTTAATCTGCTATCTTGATTTCAAAGCAAATGCCCAGGAAGTGTGCCCGTACCTGTTCCACTGGAATGAAATAGTGTACTTTACTTTCCACTGTGTTTTTCCTTCTGTAAGGCAGACTCAGTCAGTGTTTATTTTCTGGCAGATCCTAGACATAGAACTTTGTGTACGGGCACACAAAACTTAAACTTTGCCTTTTGCAGTTTTAAGAGGCTGGTTGTCTTCTGTTTGGCTTTGTATTTTAACTAATGTGCAAGTGCCTTTTGTTTCATTAATCAGTCTTAAACTTGTTAATCATGAAGTAGAATAAGAGCTAGCAGTAGCAATAACTTCTGTAACTTGGCTTTTAACTCTAAAAGACTATCAGCAGTGAAAACATTTCACAGCCAGGCTGGAAGGAATGTAATTCATGTAATGCCATCACTGTGAAGACTGGAAGTGTAACAGTTAGTAATTTATTGGTTTTAAATTTAACTTTCCTTGTGACAGAGTAGGGAGGAGTAAAGAAATAGTTGCTAATAGAACTTATTTTCATGTCAAATCTTTTGGTAAATGAGTAGAAATTAATACAAACATTAACTCTGTAGCCTGTTGAAAAGGCCTCCTTTCACCATTTTCTGTTACTCTGTATGCGTTTGTTTTCGATATGGTGCATCCCTAGGCCATCATCTAGGAAGGCCTTTTCTTTTGTGCATGTGTAGAATCCCAGGCTCTGCCAGTAAGGTGTAAATTGCAGGATGGAAGCCTAAACCATGGTATGTTTTAACTTCCCTCTGTCATGAATTCCTCTCATTTCATCTGTATGAACTTGTTCTAAAGATGTGTCAATGGTAAGTGGTAAATGGACCTTGATTTATAGACAACATGTGTACCCTGAAACTATTTCAAGTGACTCTTTGATTGTGTCTTACTGCAGGAGGTGCTAAGGTCCTGCAGCTCATTGACTGTAATGTAGCCTGTCGTACCTGTTACCTGGTAGTAATTGTGTGCATGACTTCTACTGTGGATTGCTCAGTTGTTTGACAGAAAGCATGTTGTCATTTAAATCTGTGAATTAAACCTGCTTTTTTGTTATGTGACTTACTGGAATTCATGGTTAATTGATTTTGTTGTTGTTGTGTTAGCTACTTCTTGAGATAGTGTTGGGTGCTTGAGTTTTTTTGGATGCTGATTTCTTGTCAAGTTTTCTCTGATATTTTCTTGAAGCTTCAGAAATCTAAAGAAAATTAAATGTAATGAATATAATAAAAAATGAGCCAGCTGCAGTAACTGTAAGAAAAGCTTTACTAGTAATTGAGGCTGAATTAATGAAATATAATGCAGAATACTGGATAGTTTGGGATACTGAAAGAAATTCCCATGTAATTGATGCAGGAGAAATGCACAGCCAAATAAACTAATTTGGATCATTTGTGCATGAGCTATCATCTTTTTTATTATAAAATCATATGTGAAAATGTAAGGCACCCTAGCCTTAAAATTTCAGTGAGTCTAAAACATGCTAATCAACTAGATACTTGATGTTAGAAAAGTTGACTCTGAACAGTTCTGTGCTCACTTTATCATAATGTAGCTGTATCAGCATGGTGTGAAATTTTGGGAGTGCCTGGATCTGTGGAGTTGCCCCTGCTCTTTTGTTCTCGCAGACGGTGTTAGGCCACGCTTGCCGAAAGGATCTCCATAATATGCAGTGTAACTCCAACCATCTTTGGAAAATGTCTCAAGACAGTCTCTAGTCTGAGTTTAACTAGGGAGTACTTAAATTAGTCATGTTTTCTTCCAGAGTTCTCTTTTTTTTTAGTGTTTTACATACCTCAAACTAAAGTAATTCTCAGATTTTGAGACCTCCTACAAACTCAAAAACAGGATAAATTCACAAACTAATCCTTAATTTTGCACAAGATTCTGTTACTGTAGATGCTTAGCAGCCGAGAAGCTCAAAAGTTTATACCATCAGATCTTTAAAAGGCAAAATCTTAAGGTTTAGACAAGTCCTGTAATCTTGTTCTTGTTGCTCATGTAGTAAATCCTGATTAATATTATCAAGTTACAGGAAAATAAAATATAAGGTATATTTGCTGTTCATTAAGTCAAATTGATTATGTTCCTTTTGGCCTAATGTATTTCATCTGGAAACATTAGAATTTGCCTGTATTTTAGGGGCAAAAGTGTAGGGACAATACAAAAATAAAATGTAAAATATGAAACTTTAGCCTGTGGTGGAGAAATTACTAAGGGAGATTAAAATCTGCAAGTCAGAAATCTATTCATTTTGTCTGGAAATATTATGAAATGGAAATATGTGATTTTCCAGTTTAAAAAAAAAATCTGTTTCCTTTAAACAGATCTTTTTCAGACTTTGCATAATATGATACTTTGAGCTGAAGGTATTACTTCCTGTATAGATTGGTTGGTTTTGTTTTCTGAATCTGTAAAACCTTTCCAGGGTCCTCTTCCTTTATACTTATAAGGAGAACAACTCTTCACATGGATCCATCTGCATTTTATCCACCTTTGTGTACTGAAGTCGAATGTGACGTGGCTGTAAATACTGTCTTAGCTTACTGCATGTTGACTTCCCATATAGACCTGCCTGTAACTTCGTCCCCTGCCTTCCGTATTGCTGGCTGCAGGATGTGTCTATATGGTATACTGAATAAACTACACCGAAGCGGTTTTCTTTTTTCTTTTTCTTTTTCTTTTTTTTTTTTTTACCTAGACTAATGAAAGAAAAGAATAATGAGCCTAGTCACTGAGTTAACAGATGTAATAGGCTACATTACAATCAATGAGTTGCAGGTACTTGGCACCTCTCACTGTAAGATACAGTTCAAAAGTCACTGAATTAATGTTACCACTCAACTTCCAGTCTTTGAATTAGCAAACCTAAATCTGATTTTTTGGAACAGATGCATCCTGCAGAGTACTGAGTAGTCTGTCCAAAGTCCAGTAAGAAGTCTAAACCTGGTTGTAGGAAATGCATTGGGAACTTTCATTTCATCGTTGGTTTAAGACGATCAAAGTGTGGGCTGTTACTGAAGACAATAGTTCATTTAGTATATGACTGCACAGCTGTTGTAGTGAGGGTAGCAGGAGCTCATGGCTAGAAGAGAGTGATTACACCTCTGGTAGTAATCTGTAAATCTAAACCTGCTGTGAAACTGCAGTTGAAGACAGTTCAATGGTTTGAAGTTCAGTACTTGGCTCCTTTTCTGGATCTGGTCCCCAGTTTGCGCAGAGTTCTATGAACTGATATGCAGCTGCTTTAAAAGAAAGGAAGAGGGACCAGGAGAGCTGATAAGATACTGTGTGCGCTCAATAGAGGGTGGTTATTTTATTGGCATTGTAAGTTTCAGGACTCTGTACTTCCTGCTGTGTAAACCAACTCTTTGTAAGTACAGCATGAAACCACACTGTTGTTCTCTACAAACCTGTCTTGCTGACCACTGACAGGACAACTTTTAACAAATATCCTTATTTCAGCTATCACACTGGACACTTAAAGTCCATTTTGTGTGAATTTTGGAAACTCTGAAACTGCTTTAGTGAATTATGGTAAAGAAATGTTTCCTGCTAACTGGCACCTTTTTGAGACACATTGTCTGGGGAAAGTTCCCATTTTTTATCCTGATTACTAATGAAGACAAGACTGTAGTTCAAGATAATATTGTGGTATGTATTTCTTATGGCTTTGCTGATGGGCTTAAACTGTTGTGCTTGGTGGTATGTTTTCACACTGAATGCTTTGATACTTGCTCATAAACAAGGCATTAGTGATTTATTTTTAAAATTACATTCTAAGCTGCTTGGTAAATAAATGGTTGTATTTCAGCACGAAATTCATGTGAATATTATTTTCTGATACTGTGACCTATTTTGAAGGTTAAGGAATTGATCTCTGAGAATTTTGAACATTTGTAAAACCCTTTATCACTTCACAGGCTCACAGAATGCAGAAATTTGGGTCTCAGCTCAGGAGAGATGTGTATTCCCATTATCTGTATTTTGTTCAGAAGCATTTTGAAAACTGAAAATTAAAAAGTTTAGAAACTTATTTCTCTGTAAGTGTGCTTTCATGAAATTTAGTGTTGCTCATCTTAACTGTATATTGCTCTTTGTATTTCCAGATTGTCAGGTCTCAATACTAAAAAATGAGGTAGATGGAAGAGGTGGAAGAAATTGTTTGTGCAAGTTGGCTCACATAAATGTGTTTTTGCAATGTCCATTTTCTCCAGTAGCATAGGCAGACCTTTTAATGAAGTTCTTCTTTCTGATCTTTCTTATCTTCTCCATTTTGTTGTTGGGGATGCGTTATTCCACAGTTAGCATCCTCATGTAAAGGGTTATTCCACCAGAACCTGTGGAAAAAGTTAGCAAATCTTGAATGTCATCTGCAGCTTGCTTCTCCTTCATGCTTTGCATTTCTGTCTGATTTATATTGTCCTGTGCAGGTGCATCTTTAGTATTTGTTTCTTCAGTGAGTTAAATGAGATCATAGTTCATACAAAAGTGTCTTCTATTAAGAATCCTTAAAGGCATCCTTGTGTATTTCTTCCTCAGTTTCTGCATCCTGACATCTTTTTCTTCCTCCTTTGCCAATATGCTTTTATAAATATTTTTGCAGCCATATGATTCTTGAGGTAAACAATTTTGTTGTGTAGTAAATACTTCATATCTCTGTGGCTGTTGGCAGTTCACGCTTGTTTGCAGGTTAATGCAATGTCTCTTAAGTATCCATGCCATATAGATATTAATTTGACTTTGTTTACTTGACTGGAGAAAATCTATTAACGTTTAGAGGCAAGATAAAGGCGAGTCAGAAATATCTCAATGGCACAGCTCTCCAGATCTCTAAAAAAATAGCGATGAAAATTGTTATGAAATGCATCTTGAGCTAGAGAAATACAGTCAGCAAGAAACAGCTTCAGTTTCAACTACAAATATTTAGAGGTACTAGCACATCCTTCAGCAGTGTGTAGAAAACTAGATAGTTAATGAGTCAAAACTTGTGTGCCTGTAGATGTAAAACATGCATAGGGACAGCTCTGGCACATGCATCCAATAAGTACTCCTTATGCCATCTCTAGACTTCGAAAAGTGAGAACTGCATTCATTGTCTTGAGTTGTTACTGTTTTACTTGAAAACATTTGTTAACTTTTAATTACTGAATTGATTTTACTTTGGCATTATAAAACACTTCTGTGGGCAGTGAAGGCAGTAGTAGTTAATTTTTTTAGAGAAAGCATTAATTTCTGTGCATGTGGAAATTCTTACTTAATATGAAGAATAGCAGAAAATTATCTAATATTCTGAATAGCAGCAATGCATTTTTTAATTTCCTTATAATATATTATGCTTACAAAATGAGAATTGCTTTCTCTATTAGTCTCCTGCACTAAGTTAATGCTTTAATTGGTGACAGACGGCAAAGACGATTATGTCAGCTTGGTGAAAGTTCATGGTGGAGAGATCGGGATGATACAGCTTTACTAATGTAAGGTTTGTGGTAGTCCATGCAGTATGACAAAGTAGGTACAGTCACCTAGTCATCTATATTCAACTAACTTTTTCTGAGCCAGATGATCAGCAGGACAGGTTTAGTGCTGTCTCCCCTGCAGCTCCTCCATCCCACATCTTCCTGTACAACCCTGGTTTCTCACAACTCTCCTTTTCCTTCAGCGTCAGGTGTACCTCATTTTCATTTAGAGCAGCCCAGCCCTCACCCTATCTTGTGCTGGCACTGTGTCATCTGGAAAGGCAGAGACTGCAACCTGAAAAACTTTGGAGAGGTGGAAGAAGGAGAAGATCTCTTCATTCAGGGAATAGCTCATTGCAGCAGGGGTATTGGGCATTCTGCAGTACCACAGTGTGGGGCTTTGTCACTTTGAAAATGCCTTCTGAGCCTTCACTTACATAAAGAAATCCATGATTGATTTAACTTGGGAGATTTCTTTTGTGAAACCAGTAATTGGAAAGCTAATTGTCAGGTAATAGTCCTTTTACTTTATTATTATTACGGATAAGAAATATTTAATTTCTCTATTAGTTATTTCTCCTAATATTCTGATGTTCATCCCCATTTGTAATCATGTATTTGAAAAACATTTTTAAAGTGTTAATCTCCTTTTTCTTTTTAAATATCAGGTTAGGTTTGTTGCTTTCCTTTGGCTGAGCTCCCTGGATAATTTTTTTTAATATGCTGATTCTGAAGGGAATGTCTATCTTCAATATTACCTTTTAAGCCCGGGTTTGGGTTTTTGGTGTTTTTTTTCTCTGTTTCAGGAAGAAAAAAGTCAAGAAATGTCTACCAATTTAAAATACCTTTCCTTGGGCATCCTGGTTTTTCAGACCACGAGTTTAGTCTTGACCATGCGTTATTCTCGGACACTAAAAGAAGAAGGACCTCGTTACTTATCCTCTACTGCAGTAGTTATTGCTGAACTTCTGAAGATTTTGGCATGTGTTCTATTGGTCTACAAAGACAGCAGTATGTGTCAAATTTTGCACCAAGTAATTTTCCTAATCAATATGCTGTGTTGTAGTGGCAACTGCAAAGCAGCCATGTGAGTACAGGCATACAACAAAGCATTTCCCTTCTCATGTAAGAAATAGTCTTGGAAAGACACTAATCACACTTCACTCCTTAACACACGATACAAGATATTGTATATTTGCTGAAGAGAGTTCTCTTTAAAGAGTGTGGATACTGAGGAGTGCAAGAATAAATTTTCTACTAACAGCTTGAAGCTTGTGTTTGCTCAGGCATTTTAAGAAATTTGTATGTGGAAGTAGGGAAAAAAAGAAAAGCTTTAAATGTCCAAACCATGAATGAGGATTTAGAAGCCTGTAGTAAACAACAGATGCAGAAGGGAGGAAGTAATTTCATTACTACAGGAAGAAGCACAGTTTTAAGCTCAAAAAAAGTATATTTGGATTTACTCTAGTTGTTATTTTGTACATTTTATACTGAATTTATCCAGTTCCTTGACATGTATATTTGATCTTCAGCAGCTTAAAAATATCATTGTATATGCATATATTCATGACTCTGTAGGCTTCTAAATGTGCACTTTTTAAGTGATACTCTTTAACTTATCCTCTTCAAATATTGATATGGTTTCATAAGTTTTACTTAAAGTATTTTGAATAATTGTTCTAGTTCTGATATTCCAGGCTACAGGAAGACGCTCTGCAGCCTTTTTTTCTTACGTATATGAGGCTCATGAAAGTCAAACATAGATAGTATTTTGAGGTCTGGATAGCAGTGATAGCTATAAAAAGGGGGCAACAATCTTTAAGAACAGAGCATTGCTATATCTTTTTTTTTTCTCTCTCGTTTTAGTGAATGTCTGTTTCTTTTATTGTTTCTTTGGGTAGAGTGCAATTTACGGACTCTGAACAGAGTGCTACATGATGAAATCCTTAATAAACCCATGGAAACTCTTAAACTTGCTATTCCTTCAGGAATTTATACTCTTCAGAATAACTTGCTGTATGTAGCATTGTCAAACCTAGATGCAGCCACATACCAGGTATTGTACATTTAGATTTCTCTGTAAGTTTCAAAAAAAACCCCATGAATTATGCAGTAGTAACTATTTCTGGGTTCTTCTAGGTTACGTATCAACTGAAAATTCTTACCACAGCATTGTTTTCTGTGTCCATGTTGAGCAAGAAATTGGGTGTATACCAGTGGCTTTCATTAGTAATATTGATGACAGGAGTGGCATTTGTGCAGGTAAATATTAGCAGGTGGTTTGTGTTTGTTTAATGTGTTTATTCAAGGAACAGGGATTTCTACACTGAT
Organism: Cariama cristata; assembly: GCF_000690535.1. Classification (NCBI taxonomy): domain Eukaryota; kingdom Metazoa; phylum Chordata; class Aves; order Cariamiformes; family Cariamidae; genus Cariama; species Cariama cristata. Next base: position 13,574 of record NW_009616196.1, read on the forward strand.
TGTACAGCTTTCTGATTCTACCAGCTGCACACAATCATCAAGGTATGGTCGGGAGCTACGAATCACAACTGGCCAGGGATAGAGGACACCAGAAATGGTTCAAAGGCAGAAGATAACACCTCTTTTGTGTCCCAGTGCTCTACTGTAGAATGTGACAAGGCCTCTGGAGCCACCTGCAAATAACAGTGATAGCAGTATGGCAGTATTTATCAGCACACGTTAGGGATTCAGAGATCTTCTGTGCCAGCACAGTCCTGCTGCTCACCTTGTGATAACAGCTTCGGCGTGGCAAATTTACTTGAACTTTTTCAAGATGCAAACTTGGCTGCTGCTCTAAATAGTGGAGGTACAGGAGTTTGTAGTTTTCAGAGGGCAGGATCATGGGATAAGAGACTATTCTAAGAATTTTTAGCAGATTTTAGCATATCCTGGAAATTTTTATTTTAAAACTTAGGGATTTGAAAAAAAATCTGAGGACTAAATTTTCAACTTCAATAATTAAAAATGAGAACAAAGCATTCTGACAGTAATTAACAGACTCTTCAGTATGTTTTTGTCTATGGCATTGCACTTTATTCTGTTAGCATTAGATATATTGCAGGATTTAGCTTCATAAATTTCAGCTTGTTTTAGTCATCTGCATAATCACTGGAGAGGGGCACATGCAAAACACAATTCACCCCATCTTAAAGACAGCTGGTGTAAGTGGTTTTCTAATTGTGTGTACTTGTAAGGTAACTAAATGTTGAGTGGCAAAAGCTGATGACTGTGAATGACCATAAGCCATGCTGGGATTCAGAAACAGTTCTGGCTTATAAAACATAAATCCTGGACCTATTCAAAATGATGGGTATGCTCCCAGTTCAGTCACAATTTTACTCCTTACAAATATGTAGAAAGAAAAACTATGGCTTTGCAGTCCTTTAAAACTATTTATGGTGCAAAATACAAAACTTCACAAGCGTGTGTTTGTCTGTATATAGTAACTGTTACTAGAAAACAAATTTGCATTTTATAGATGCTCATGACTTGACTTTTGTCGGTGAATTTTGTATAACTGTTTTTACATCCAGTGGCCTTCAGACTCTCAAGTAACAGCTGCTAAGGAACATAAAAAAATTTGTAGGCCTGATCGCAGTTCTTATAGCATGCTTTTCTAGTGGATTTGCTGGGGTTTATTTTGAGAAAATTTTAAAGGAAACTAAGCAGTCTGTGTGGATCAGAAACATTCAGCTTGGTAAGTTTAATTTTATTAATCTCTTAGAGATACTGCATTCTGAAGAATTAAAATCAATGTGCAAAATATAAATAAAAAATACCACCAACATGTTAGTACTCTGCATAAATGTACTTTTAAAACCAAGAGTATAAATTCTGCTAGATAGAATTCTAGAAGTTGCTTTCTGATCTTGACCTAGTTCTTGATTTAACTCAACTTATAGAGTGTAAGTTTGTACAGGATCTGTCAATTGAATCTGTATTTGAAATCTTGTAAAGAATTTTATCTTATGCAGGATTCTGTGTATGCTCTATGTTTAAAAATTATTATGTTTTGCACTAATTCATAAGATCTGATAAATATAGATAGTATTCCTTTTTCCTTTTTTTTTAACTTTTTTTGGAGAATATAGGAACTTTAAAACAAAATATGTTTCTAAGTCAATGTTTTGAGATCTTTTAAAATGAACACTTTTTTTGCTCTTGTGTGGGTAGGCAGTTTTTATAGGTTGGTACTTTTAATTCAAAAAACTGCTGTGTTTGTGAATAAAGTTGAGGTAATGAATTACTGTTTCAGAACAAATGTCAGTTTGTTTTGGTTCTCTGTATAATCACTGGAGACACACATATGGAAAAGACAGATCATCTTAAATATTTTAATGGCCTTACCTATTGTGCACCGACCAGTAAGAGAATACTTTCTATTTCCAAAGTAGTTCTGGGTCTTCTAGACCCTAGATATTATTGGCAACGGAGTTGATCCATTTTCCTGAATGAGTTTTCCCTCACCTCAAAGCAATCTTGTCCAGTTTATAGGGTTGGAAATGTGACATCAGCAATATCTTTTTGTTCCTGTTTTGCAACAGAAACAAAACTCATTGTTAGAGTTGCCCTTCTTTCTCTAATGGAATCCCTTTAGTCTTCACCTGTAGGCAATAATTCTTTATTGCATATTTGAATAAATGCTTTCAGCAGAATTTGAACTTTCCAGCACCTTAGAACAGATTCTTGTTCAAATCCACAGTACTGTAGAACGAAGTCATGGGGATGATTTAGTGGATCAGGGCTGTGTACTGAGTCTGGTGTAATGTAATGAAGTACCATAAAAACAGGAGATGGTGTGGGTTTTTTCTAATTAGATAGTTGGTCAAAAACTGGTATGGTCAAAAATGGCTGAATACAAGCAGCATTTTTTCCTTTCTTTCGCTGTTGCTGTGTTTTAATTATAAATTATTTCAGTTAAAAGCACAAAACTGCATTTTGATTACATTTTTATATTTTTACATGTCCATAATGTTTTGAAATTTGAGGATAGAAAAGGGGAGCAAAACCTCTATTTGCTAGTATTTATTGAAATTGTGTACATTAAAACTAAGTTTTCATGAACAGAGTGTAGGCGATACATCAAGAAAGGTTATGTTAGAGAATTTTCGAGGCAGAGAAGGGTGGGTAGCTGGGGCTTGGTCCAAGATTTAAGGTAATATTTGGTGCTCTGGATGGAGCTGCAATATAAAATTCCTGCCAAGGAAAGCTGATTGTTGTTACTCTCAATTTCCATGCAAAAAACGCTTTGCTGGGCAACAATACAGATATCTGAAACAATTAAACATTTGTAATTGTTGAAAAATCAATGATGTCTTCTAAAACATTCTTCAGATTTTTCTACAGTGCATAAAAGTATGTATGAAAACAAATTAATTCACTAGTTTGATAGTCAGCCTGGTCGTATATTGAATGTTCCAGTAATTGCTTTGTGAAAACAATGAGATCAGAACAGACTGTGTCTAAACACAAACTGTTCAAGGTAATGAATAACTAGGGCTGTGATATATGAAAACATAAATGTATGTGATAATAGTGAGAATTGGATCACCTGATTTTTTAAATTTATTTATTTTTTTATCAGTGAGCTTAATTTGCCTCAATACAAAATTCAGTAGAATATGTTTACTATTAAGGTTGTTTTCAGTTAAATTAATTTTGTCATATTTCATAGAGGGTTTCCAGATAACAACTTTTAGAAAATATTTAAAACATGAAATCACAGTTTCAAAAATACGTTAGTGTATCCTTTCTGCAAGTGCAAGATAGTTGCCTGCATAAGACATTGTATCAGTCATAAGCAAGAGCTGTGAGATAGAGCTTATCTTAAAACACAAACAACAAAAACCATACGTCCAACCTGGTTTTCATTTCCATATCTACAGAGAATTATTAGAACTGTAGAAAAAATTGGAAAATATATTTGAATAATTGTTCAGTTTTTAATGCATACCTGTATCATATTAGGGATGTACAAATAGTTTATTTATTTTAGCAGACCAATTGGAAAATAGAAGTAATTTGTTTAATATGAATGAAACCTAAATTTTTAATTATGTCTACAAAAAGAATTATTTCCTGTCAAACAGAATGCTTTATTTTGTTCAAAACAATACTGCCCTTTTCAGATGTAAAGAAATGTGATGGAAATAGAGGTCAGCTTCTCACAGAAAAGGAATGGAAAAAATGTTCCCGTTCATACTCAACACTCATACTTTTGACTCTATACTTACCAAATTATAAACTTCTTAATCTCATCTCAGTTTCTTTTTTTGACATTAAGTCTCTCCTAGTAAATATTCATTGTGTTTGAGATTGGTTCAGAAGAATCCTGCTTCCAAGAACTTTGTCTGAATTGGCAAACTGATAAGTCCTGCTCTTGCTATGTCAGAGACCATCTGCTCCACTGAATGTTTTCCCTGTTTTTACTCTCCAGATTATAGTGTAACTTCAGTCATGACTAGTTTCAGGAAAACTGAAATTGTGTTTAGGTGAATTTTGCTATATGCCATAAACAAAAATCACTCAATTCCAGTAGAAAGCAATGGAAGACAAGGATATAAGAATATCCTTAAGAACATCCTAATGGAAACAGTCAAAACTTGTTATAAGTGTGGAAAATAGCTTTTAAAACAGAGTATCTGTCTGAACACTGATTGCATTTGAACGTGATGGCATTGCAAGTAGCAGTCCTATTTTAAAATCGGAAATACGTGAGCAGTCCTTGAGGGCAAGGAACCTGTTTGCATGTTTTTCACTTGAAGCTTTTAAATCAATCTTGTACTTTCAGGATTTTTTGGCAGCATATTTGGACTGATGGGTGTATACATTTATGATGGAGAACAACTGTCAAAGGATGGATTTTTTCAAGGATACAATAAACTTACTTGGGTAGTTGTTGTTCTACAGGTGAGATACCTTGTATGACATGTTGCTGTGAAGGCACTTGGGATTTACTGTTCTATAAATGACTAGGGAAACTAATGGGTGTCATTGAAGCTGCTGAGAATTCTATAGTCAAAAGTCTGATCTATCACTATTAGAATAAACCTCTAAATAAAAACCTGGAAAATATGTAGCAAGTATATGACTAAGTATTGTGCAACATAAAAGCATGTAAGCATTATTTCTTTTGCAATGTTTAAAAAAACCACATATGCCCTTCCTCCTGTGGCTAAAAATGTATAGTACAAGCATTTCCACTAATTTAATGATGCTAATATGATGAACAATTTCTTTAATGGGGAAAGAACTCCTCCAATATTTATCTTCAACAGTGCATATCCATAACATAAAATAAATGTAATGCTTCTAAGCATAGACAAAAGCTTTTCCTAAAGTAAGTGCATGTTGTTAAAGTAGATGCTCTCAGTGGAATTATCAGGTTGTAAATCCAAACCTCAATATTTTTTTCAGGCACTTGGAGGGCTGGTGATTGCTGCTGTTATAAAATATGCAGACAACATTTTAAAGGGATTTGCAACTTCTCTCTCTATCATACTGTCAACATTGATCTCCTATTTCTGGCTGCAAGATTTTGTCCCCACAAGGTAAGAACTATTTTCCATGTATGCTGAAAAAAAAAAATAGTTGAAAACTTAATGCGTACCAGATGTAACTGCAAAAATAAATAAAAAAACCAGTCCAAGCCACACTTTTAGAACATTTAGGTACAACTTGCACATAAAAGTTTAGTTTCATAACATACCATAACTAATACTTAATTTTTTCAGTATAGTTGGCAAGATTAAATTTTGTGTAAGATACAGCCCCCCCGCCCCCCAGGTCAGGAATAACTGAATCTCAAATCTTGGCTTTTGACAAACCACGCCCTTGCAGGCTCTGTGTTTTAGTTCACTGTCCCTTTCTCTTCTTGTCCTCCCTACATGATGGCCCTCAGTTTGTTCAGCTCCTGCTTTGCTTTGATGCTGAAGCCAGTCCTCTTTAGCTTTGATGCTTGCCTGGCGCTGCCTTTGGCTCCACTCTTTCAACCCATCTCCCCCCTGCTGGCTGTTTTGAGTAAGGTCGTGACAAAGGGGTTGCCTGTCTCTTGTTTTCTCTTTGTCCTCTAAATGGACAGATCTTCCGCAGGTCATCTCATTGCAAGAAGAGTTATGGCTGAACAATGATAACTAACGATGATACTCTTTTTGTAGTGGTTTTCATTCAATCTGAAAGAGTTTCTAAAAGAAATAATTGCAATCATACACACATGGAGGTTACACTACAGCAATTAGTTGCCCAAGGACACCAGGAAGCCCAAAGGCAGAGCTTTTTTCTAAAGACAATACCATATTTATTAGTGAAAACACTCAACCAAGAAAGAGAAAAAAATGCTTGCTATGTGCTTCTAGGCCCAATACACCGTGTCCTGATGTTTTGTGAATCAGATTTTAGTAGGTCTGTGCACTGCAGGTTTTGTACATAGGTATGTTCTGGAATAGTGCTTGTCTTGGCAGAGTATGTTAATATATGGAGCGTAGAAGTAATAGTCCAACTTTCAGATATATTAACAGGCTTTAGCTTATAATTGAACTACAGTCCTCACATATGTTACCCATACTCATAATGTAAAAATATTTTTAATAATATTTACAACTTTTGTATTTGATACAAAGAAACTTCTTTTTATCTAAAAGTACTGTTTGCAATATTATCAGGACTTTAATTAAAGATTCAAAAAAGGAAGTAGAACAACTATTTAGGTTTAAAAAGTGGAAGACATTGAACTTAAATTGTAAGTAGCCTATACTTGTCCTGTTAAAACAAATGTAGAAAGTGGTTTAAGAATTTTGGTGTGCTCAAACGGAAAATTAATAAGTAACTTACCAGCTTCTGCAAACATGGTGAAAATGGAAATGGTGGTAAATAATTAAATCAGATAGAGCCAACTAGCAGCATATAAAACTTGAAGCCATCTCGTTTAATAAAACTTGATTAACTTGAGTTAATCAAAGTTAATCTCTAGTACCTTGCTTATGCCAATTGAATTTGTTTGAACTGAAACTGCGTAATTGTTTCTGTCGCTTCAAGAAACATTTTTGATTGGGATAATAGATGTAAAATACTTAAGTGCTTGAATGTTTGCAATGGATCGTGTCCAGAAACAGGCTAACTGTATTCTTTGAAGGATTATCATGTCATGCGCCACAGTTTTTTTAGCGTTTGGTTCAGAAGATCAAATTGTCAGCATCGTCATGTCTTCATGACAAGGTTCTTTTCTAAAATGTGTACTGATTGTCTGTTGGCTTTGGATATTTTGTTTCAGACTTGTAACTATCAAAACAACTTGAAAGGCCCATATGTCACAATACAAAAGATGCCTTTATTATCTTTTCCTTATATAAAGATTTATGTATCTGCCAAAAATTAGATTATACTGACTTGCAAACTGGTTCTTGGGCAGCAGTAATTTGTTTTGACATAAGCTTTGGACTTCAAAGTGAACACAACTCCAACAATGCGATGTATGTAAGGTTAGAAGTGGCTGGGTAACCACAGTAGTGGCACTTCTTTAGCTTCTGCTTGCATTTTGCACAGAGCTTTAGGCAAAAGAAAAAAAACAAAACAAAACGAAAAAAAGGATTGGTCTTATTACTTTTGACAATTGATCCATGAAATCATAATTTTAATTTCCAGAATATGTCAGTATAATGATACATTACTTTGTGGATATAAGTTTCTTATATCAACTTCTTCCTGCATCATTCAATAATACATATATGCAAATTATTTAGTTCTTTATATATTGCACAAATAAACTTATCTTTCTGTTTTCCCACTGGAAAAAATATTCTTTGTTTTGGTTGTATTACATAGATAAAATTGCATCAAATAAAACGAGCTAACTATTTTTTTTTTCCATCCCTATTCCATTCAGCGTCTTTTTCTTTGGAGCCGTCCTTGTAATAGCAGCTACTTTCCTATATGGTTATGATCCCAAACCTGCTGGAAATCCCATTAAGGCATAGCAGACTTCCTCATCAACCTGCTTCTCAAGATCATGCACTGGGAGCCTTGCTAGCAATGGCATGTGGAAAGTGTCATTGTGCATTGCAAGGAAAGGATCACTACCCTGAATCTATTGAAGAAATGCTTATGAGTAGTTCTGAACAGCCAGAGGGGTTAAAGGTGGATGATGATACTGTCTGTAACTGATTAAAAAAAAAAAAAAAAAAGCAGGGGAATGCCCAGTTCAACTTGCTAATAAAAACTTGAAAGGAGCAAAAGGTTTCCAAGAAACTGCAATTAGGAATGTTTACAGCTTTGACTGGGATTGCATCAAAAGAATTTACTGTATTGACTGCTGCAGAAATATGTCCTATGCACTCTTTGAAAGAGCACATGACAACGTTGTCAGATTGTATGTTTTTGCAATTTGACTATATTTAATCTTAGTAAATATGTTTTTAACTGTTTATCTATTTACATGAAATCAGCTGAATACACGTCATAGTTCTAAAGTGATGGTTCTAATTAGGTATTCCTTATTAAAACTGTGAAGATTGAAGTATGATGGAAATACTTTCACAATATCAAATATTTTTATATTTTTAGAAGGCTGATTTAATAACAGAAATCTGTTATTAAATGATAGTATTATAATTCTCTTGCTTATATAAAACTATTGTAAGAATGTTAACATTCTCACCTAAGTACACAAAGGGAGAAAATCATAGTGAAAGCTGGAAATCTTTGTTGATACTCTAGCCTTCATCAGGATAGCCTGCCGTGTTCCAACAGATGCAGTAACTGTGAACACAGGCCAGAGGTTACTGCACTAACCTGGTACTAAGAGTAGGGTTATGGTGGAGTGCTTGCTCAGATGTAATGTTCATTCTTTTTATTGATTATAAATCAAATTTTTGGTAGAACCTTTAAAGTAGTTTTTATGCTTTAAATATCCTTTGGGGATTTTTTTTAACCACAATTTTAAAAAAAAAAGCCCATAATAAACATTTTTAAATGCATTATTGTTGTCTGTAACAGCTCCATCTGGAGCTATTATGGTATATCATCTGTATACTGTACTTTATTACAGAGGTGTTTTTTAAACAAGTATTGTTTACTCATGACCTCTCAAAGGCTTTTTCAGTACGTTTCTATGTAATGGCTTAATTAGAGGTTTTTATTATTGTTATTGTTATTATTTTGTTCTGAGAGTCCTTGAGCCAACAGACCAAAATGGGTTCTCTGGAGCTATTCAGTCTAGTAGTGGAATTACTTTAAGAGGAAACATAATGAAAAAGTACTTAGTTGTGCAATAGGTAAATATAAAACCATGCTGTTCTTCTGTTTTAAACCAAAAAAAAAACCTTCAGAAAGAAACCTAGATGCAATTAGAACTTAGATCAATTAGACTGTTATGAACACTTCACTTGTTGAAGTACTTGCATATAGCCAGAAACACCAAAAATAAAATGCCAGAATTAATAAACAAAGAAAACTGTCTTCAAAATTACTTGTTTTGAGGAGACCTCTTCACAGTGGCTATTAATGTAGAGTGACTTCTTATCCACATGCTAACACTTGTAAGGGTATACATTTATACAAAAACATACCAGTACTCCCTTACCTGTAGAATGGCAAGTGGTAAAAATGTATTGTGTCCTTTCCTTCCCCCCATGCTCTTTCTCACTTTTGTCTTATGCTAATGAACACATTGTGAAGAGAGGGGTGGTTTAAAATGTTTACCAAAGTACCTCATCCTGTTTTCCACATTTTAGTGGTGGATTGACTAGGAGATTCTGTAAGAGTGCTCTGAGATGTCTTTTTTTTTTTTTTAATGAAGTGTTATAAATAGGAAAGGAAAAATTCCACTTACATCAGCCAAGTAAAAATAGTGTTTTCCTTCTGTTGGCAATGATGTGGATTATCAACTTTTTGTTTGTTTATCATACCAGAGCAAGACATTAAAGAAATTTCAGAGTTATGCCAAGGGCTTGTGAAGCTTTGTGAATTATGAACCTATCCCAGCATGCCATAATTGGAGGAGCTCTAGTACTTGGTAGTCTAAACTATCTCATATTGCCCTAAATTGGCATTCTATATTAATATTAAACCTTTTACCTGTAACACTCAATGTGGCAAAATGTTTGAAAAATTACATTTAGTCATTTTGCCACTGAAATACAACATGAGGCCAGATGTTTGTGTAGAACAGTGGCTCGCAGCATTGCTTAGTGTAGAATGGAAAGTGCATGACTCTGAAATGATCTGAGAAGTGTTAGCAGTAATATCTGAATTGGAGTCTGGCCTATACAATAATACTTTTAATTTCATGAATCACAGTAGTGGAAATGTTCAGGTGATATAATTGGTTACTTCCTTGAGGAATTTCTCCAAAAAACATAAGCAGCAGGTTGAGAACACATTTAAAGCCGGTTGCACAGGAAGGGCCCAAATAATCACCACATTGCTGGAGATCTGTTACATAAACCCCAGTTTTAATATTTCAGGTCCACCTGTCAATGTTTGTCTATAAGGATCAGTTTAAAGGAAAGAACAGGAATGTGTACTGTTTGCTTTTGAATAGGATGTCATACAGCTTTGGAAAACAATACATCTACTGTACTAAGGAACAGTAACTCCTGCCCATAGATTAGTGAGTCTTCCATGCTTTCAGTTGACAGTTCCATTAAATTTTCCAGTAGAGGGATAGATCTCTTCGTACAGCTGTTGCTGTAAAGGAAACACGAATGTGCGTTTTTAGCTGTCTTTCTGTAGCCCTTTACAGGCTAAGGAAAGACTCTTACCTGGGGCCCTCCAGGTTGAAAAGCGTTATTCTAGACAGAGGGAAGACAGCGTATCTTTCTAGAGAACAGAAGGGATTTGAGGAGGGTTTACTGATTTCTCTAACTTGCAATCTGAGAGCATGTGCATGTTTTCTCATTGAGATACTTTTGTATCTGCGTTTTAAAATTAAAAAGAAAAAAAGCGGGTTTAAGTCTGTAACTCATTAACTAACCAAAGAAGCATAGCTAGCACAAAGCTTTGGGAAGTAGGGGATAGTGTGCTTTGAGTTTGCCCTAAAAGCAATCAATAGGAGTCTAACTTTCCAAAAATAAACCTGTCTTTCTGAACTATTTTTCTGACTTTTAGGCAATGGATTTGTTAGTTTTGTTGTATATTGAGGAGGCTAACCTATGCTTAGCAGATTTTTATTTAAATATTTATAAAGTTATAGCTAGGTATTTATTTGGAATAACTTCAATTACATGATTTTATTTTTTTTTTATGACTTGCATAATAGGAGTACTAGTATTTATTGAATATTTGGATATTTGGTAGTTTTATTTGAGAATCTCTGGGATACATGATAAATGGTCAAATAACAATAAACTTAGAACTATCTTCAAAGCGAAATAAATCAGCAGTTGAGTGGTGAAAAATCTTGAGTCTGATAAAGTACAGTAAACTTTTCTTTAAATGTTGTATTTCTCTGCTATCCACAAGTGCCCAATAATCTTTTTTCTCAAAGAATTCAGATCATTTTTATAGTTCTATTCAATTTCTTTGTTTTAGACAAACTATAAGAAAACTTCCCTTTTTGTTTGCTTTAATAATGAGTAGATTAATGTTCTAGGTCCGGCTTCTGCAAGATAACACCTTGGGTTTTTCACTGTAGCTTTTTAGAAACTATTGTTTTATTTTTCCTCAAAAAAAAAAAAAATCTTATTTTGATAGCATATGCTTGCGTTTCAGTTACTCATACAGTCCTCTCACAGAGTTTTAGAAGTACGTAGCTGTTTTGTGTTCTTAACTTATTTTTATGGCTGTAATTCAAAAGACTGTAATGGATTTTGTTGATTTTGGTTTAAAATTGATAAATGAAACGTGCTTCTTCTGGATTTTGTTGTCAGTAACTTTCATATTTTAATATATTTCCTTATCAGCCATGCATGTTCTGTTGTATTTAAGCAATCATCATTTTCCAATTTTGAAGTTGTTGCTCATTTTCCTCCTAGTGGCAGTGTTTCTTGCTGGATATTGTGAATGAGGAAGATTAGTAATTGTTTTACTTCTCTGAAATCCATGCTTTGTAGGAATGAGATATTAAAAACCATTAAGGGTTTTTATTGTGTATTAGTAAGGTAATGTTTATCTATAACATGGTATTATACCATATATGTGATAGTGTATCATTACCTATGGTGTTCAGTTACTGTAAGAAAGTCCAAAAAGTATTTCCTTGCCTTTGTTTTCATTGTTCTTTTCATTTTTGATGCTGATTATTTTCCACAGGAAGTTATTAAAGAGTTCTACTCTTTCCAGGTAAGCTCATTATATGTTTTTAGATATCCACATTTAAGATATTTTTACAGTAATAAAAGCAGGGGAAAATGGAACAAAATAAGTGGGACTAATTAGATATCTTCTGCTCCAGTTACTGTGAATCCAAATTTCTGTTCAGTTGAATTTGTAACTTTTTCTAATTATTTCCCACTACCTGAATTTATAACTTTTTCTAGAAGCAAAAAAATCCGTCCTGAGGTGCTGTTCAGTGCTCATTCTTGGATGTCTGCTGCACATTTGCTTCCAAAAGTAGACATGGTATTTTTAACTCTTGCCTTCAACCTTCTGTCATCGTTCTGACTGTAATTAGCCAGATTCATTTCATTAGCAATTTATAGCTCAGTAAGAATTGCTTATATGCTAAGCATTTGTTTATATTTGCTGCCATGAGTAACACTTCTTTAGATTATTAAAAGTTTGTCTTTATTGTCGATATATTTTAAATTTAATTTTAAATATATGATCCCAAATATAAATCATATATTCAAACATTGTAGCAAAATTTTTAAGGTAGTCATAGGATTTTTTTGTATGTTGGTGTTTGTGTGTGATTACACCGAATACAGTTATACTATATGGTGTTTCCACGCAGTTTGGAAACAGGTTATTTTTTTTGGTATAACACTGCAAAAAAACCATGGAATGCATCTTACATGACCTAATACAGCCTCTTTTTAATCCATATTGAGGTAAAATACTGTATTTTTTTTTTCCTCCTGTATGTGTAGATAATGTCACTGTAGTAATAAATTTGTTAAAACTAAGTACCGGCTTTAGTAAGAATATGGTATAAAACTGAGAGCTTTGTAAATGAGGAGGCTTGCCTTATTCATATTTTAACAGAAATAAAATAATGTTTTAATTAACATACCTTATTTCAGAATATAATTTTGGCATAATTTTCTATAAACTCTAGAAGGCTATTCTAAGATGTTTGTTAATGGCATCTTTTAACATACAGCTTACTGAATTTTGCCAGAAATTTACTTTTGACTGAGACACGCTTCTTTTTGACCACTGTATCATGGCTTCTTGTGAATTGCATTTGAGCATTGTTCTTGTGACTGTCTGTCTCTGCACTCTTCTGGTCTGGAAACCCTGATCTCCTTGTTCAGGGCTGCAGTTCCTGAACTGGACATGGTAGGGAGTATCTGGCTATCAAGTACCAAGTTACAGTATGGTGTGTGATTGTAAAACACTGTAATCCTGTGTAGAAGGGTTTTGCCACAAGTTACCAGGAGGCAGCTGGTGATTCAGTAGCTTCTTCCTGCCCCCTCCCCGCCCCCCCCATTTAAAATATTTTATTTTGATAGCAGTGGGAAGTACTATCTAATATACTCTCTAGAATACAACGCAATCCATTGGTTCATGTTACAGTTTAGAAGCTGAGCTTTTGTATAGCTGTAATTGACAATATATCAAAGACCTGAACAGAGTTCCCAAACACATTGCTATAGATGGTGGATAACATATTTCCCTGTCCTTACCAGAGATATATATCATAAAATCAGGTCATTTCACCAGCTATGCACTAATAATTTTCAGGACATTTCATTTCTGTCAGTTCCTTTTGTCAATTCCCCTCTGATCTTAGTGATCACATGCAGCATGATTTAAACTGAAATTTTTAGGCCATTAGGTGACAGAAATGAATTGTGTCAACTAACCAAAGGAGCATAGCTGGTACAGAGTGTTGGGATGCAGGGGACGGTGTTCTTCAAGTTTGGCCTGAAAGCAATCTGTAGGAACCCTCACTGAAGCTATTGAAACCATCATCTGTCTGTGATGTCTCCCCTTGGGCAGATGGTAAGTATTCCGTCTGGTTTTGTTCTGCTTCCAAAAAGGCGGTAGTGTCTTCTGCAGCTAGCAGGCAGTATTATGCGTTTACTTTGTGTAGAAGGTTGAACACTCGACGTGTTTAGATGTAACAGACAATTTTTGGTTCTCTTCTTCAGGAGATGAAATGTTTGTCAGGAATTTGTCTCTCAGTTAAATAATGGCAGAGCGGATTATGTCAGGACTTACGTAGGTGAGTGGAGTTTGATATTTGAAAATGTGTAGCTGGCTGAAATTCATGAAAGAAAAAGCAAGTCGTATTTATCTAGAGTTTATTCTAAATTTAGGAATTTTTACTTGAATCATCTGCTGAGCCTACATGACCAGACTTCATATTTAAGATGCATTTATTTTGGGGTAATGCATGAGCAGACTTGATATTTAAGATGCATTTATTTTGGGGTAATGGCATCAATAACAGGGGTTGGGCTAATACAAAGGTGTGGATAGAAAAACAGGTGTTTAATCAGCCTAGCTACAAAATGTCTTTTCTGAGATGTAGTTGTGTTAACTTTTTTACCTGAGCTTCTTACATGTCACCTACATGTCTCTGTGTGACTTTCCCACCAAAATGTAACAGCACTCTCTCAAAGTAGTAGACTTGAAACCATGCTGAAATTTTAGGACCCCTCTCCTTTTCAAGTAGGAGGAGTGAGAAACCCTGGAACAGAATTGTCAAATACTTGGCATAGCTTACTAAGACTTGTAATAAATAACTAATAATAGCAATGGCTGCAAACGTCCTTTTTCCCCTGTGGTTAGCCCGGTAGATCCACACTTTGTATCAAGAGCTAGAGCCTACTTGCCTGTGTCTGCTGTGAGACCAGAGTAGATCTGTTGGCCTGAGTAGGGCTGTGCCTCATGAAATTCTAAAAGCTGCATTATGATGCGATAAAAGGGTGCTTGATCTTAAGGCTCATAGTCTAACTAAAGCCTGCACGATCTTAAGTGGTGAGTGATTTACACCCCTTTGTTAACATAGTGGTGCCTGTGCTGTAAGGGAGCTAGAGTATAGGTCTGTATGTTAGAGCTGAGGTTCAGTGTAACAGCCACTGTTCTTACGGACAGGGAAGATGTTAATGAATGGGTGAGGTTTTGGGGGAAACAGGGATACCGCCGAAGCTGGGGAGACAGAGATACATAGTAAGAGGGCTGGAAGACGGAGGAGTGAGTGAAAAAGAACACAGAGAAAAGGCCATATTTGGATATGGCCATGGAGAGTTGCGGCCGAGATCGTGAATGCGATAGTACTGGAAGCGGACAGATGTATAGTGCTGCCAGACATTAGTGGTGAAGGAATTTGGACTATAAACCACATAAAAACTAATAATAATTGTACATGTTTCTATAAGATTTTCTCCACTAATGGGTATGATGCCTTGGGAAAGCTGATCCCTGTTATCTTATTACATGCAGGCTGTGTGGTAAATCAGAACCTGAAATGGCCTACCCATTTAGAGTTGTTACAGCTTTCATCAGCTAAGTTTGTAACTTGAGAGTAAGAAAGCAGAATGTCTCCGAGTTGGATTTTTAAGGTGGATTATATCTGTTGTTATGTAGTTTGGCTGTAGAAATGTCTTTTGACATCTAACAGGTATATCCAGTAAGAACTGACTTTCTTTGTTCCTTTTTTCCAGGCTAAAAAGATGG
>NW_009616197.1:0-6024 GCF_000690535.1 Cariama cristata
CATGACACTCCTACAGTGAATGAGAAAGAGCCAACTACGACAAAAGCTTGAGTCTTAACAAATATTGTAAGGGAATGCTAGATAGGGAAACACTGTATTAGAGTTAGGTGTAGTAAAAGAATTTACTAATTTTCTAGAAAAGGGGGGACTGAGAGAAGGAGTTATGGGAATCTTAACAGATAAGATGTTGTATGGCCCTAGGAATTGAATTAGCAGGTGTGACTCAAAGGTGCGGCTTAGTGATTTGTTAACTATTCTGAAAATTAAGTGAGGCAGGAAGTTTTGCAGCTCCTCACAAAGGACAGCCCCCAATAAAGATCGGAAACTTGCCTTAAGGACCTGTTAAAACCTATCCTGAAGCAAGAGATTACTAGTGGTGATGAAGAGGAGCCATCAGCCTTCATCTCCACGACCCCCGATGACCACCACGAGGAGGCACTGCGCAGGCGCAATCAGGAGGAGTCTATGGAAATGACCTCTTGGAACTAATTTCAATACGAAGCGGGGACAGGTCATCCATATGTATAGGTGTGTTGGGAAATCTCATGTATATGTAACACTGACCTGTATAAGTTTGAAGCCGGTCGCCACGTGCGGCACGTACGACTTTGGCGGGACTACCCCCCGTGCTGCCCGGTGCCAAATAAACATACCTACTTTACAATCTTACAGATTGTGGAGTCCGTTTTCTGCACATCAAAAACATGACTGACATTTTGAAAGAAAGAGATTTTGGAGAACTGTCTCAATAAATGCAATACTGCTCTCTTGTATAACATTTGCATTCATAAACAATACACAGCTGAATTCTGATCTCATTCAAGAGAAAGGTAAATCCTCAATTAACTTTGATTGGAATCACAGGTGGTCCTGCTATACATCTTGAAATCCACAAAAAAATGATAGTTTCATCTTAATCCTGTGGTTTCACTCTACTTTGATGCTTAGATGATCTAAGCATGAAAAAATGTCCTTCTTTCACTAAATAAATTCAGATGCTACCAAACTATCTCAGAAACATATTATTCAAATGTATTCAGCAGAGTGAGAGAACAAAGCATACACAGGACAAGAAATGCTGTCTTATCAAACAACTTGCACTAGCCAGCTCCAACGTCAAAATGTACTGACTACAGAAACAATACACTTTACTCTGAGGCAGTGTCATGTTCATGCATGACATTTCTGTTATTTTCTTAGAAGCCTTCACAATTATTTGTGAAGATACATTTGCTGCAGATAAATATGTCACTTAACCCTAAACACTTAAGCCTGTACAAGAATTTACTTGAAAAATCATCCAACAATCACTGTATTACTTTGGAATACGTTTTCCTCTAATTCCTCACAGAAAGCAATGCTAAATGTATCCCAGCTTTTCCACTGCAATCGATAAAAATCTCTACAGATGCTGGCATCAATATTCATTCCCCCAACAGAGCCATGAAACCCTGGCATTTCTTACACACAAAGCCCATAACATCAAGATTATTTAAATTTTTTTAAATATGTAAAATATTTAAATATTCTTTCAAATCCTCCCACATATACAGATTGTCCAGTCCCACTCAGTGGGTGAGGGTGAGGTTAACTTTTAGATTCTCCACACAGTAATCCAGAGTGATGACAATTGCTCTAGAGGTTCAGTCAAAGTCACACATTTACTGAAAACTTGGCCAGATTACAACTGATAATGGCTTGGCAAAAGTTATGATTATATTACAACAACAAACTGATAGCAATTTTACTCTTATGTGCCCAGAATTAAATGCAACAAACTCTCAACAGTATTACCCTTATACGCCTAGAATGAAATACAGAAACAAAGAGAGAGAGAGAGAAAAAAAAAAATGTAAGGCAAAGATAAAGGAGGAGTATCACCACCATTGCATCCAGCAATGGTCTGTCTTTCTTCCAGTTGTGGTCCTCAGGTGACAAGTGCACACGTGGCTCCTTGGAACTTCTCCTTTTATAGGCTTCAGCTCCATCCCAGGAGAGTGGATTTGCCTTGGCTGGTGCATGCCTAATCTTTGCTTCAGAAAGTTCGAGAAAAGGGTCTGCAGTGCCAAGGAGGCCCCAGTCATTGTGAGGGGTCTTTCGTGTGGTCATAAACCCCTTCCTCAAAATTAACTCTGAGTGACCTCTGGACGTACAGGGCACGCTAAGCCTATCAGAAAGCGGAGCTGTGCACCCTCCGGCACAACTCCCATCCCGTGTTAGCCCACTTCTCCTTGCTGGGCAGAACTTGTTTTGCAACAATGTTTGAGGCATTGCCACGTGTGACCGAGGTATAGAATCATAGAATCATTATGGTTGGAAGAGACCTCAAAGATCATCAAGTCGAACCATATAACCTTTTGTCTGCACAATTGCAGTTCGCAGGTACGTGTGTGCAGGCGATAGACAGTATTGGAGTTTGCAATACAGAGAAGTTGGTTTGGAAGGCAATGCCCCCTCACCCCTTTTTTCCTCCTTTGCAAGATGCACTCAGTTCCTCTGTTAGCCATGACATGGGTGTTTGTGACACTCATTCATTAACCAGTCCTCTACACAGGTATGTTTCTATGTGCATAGATACAAAACTGAAGTAAGTCTATCCACTTCAAAATACTTGTAAGGATGGAGGTAGGGGTAAAAATCTTAAAAGTTCTCCCTAAAATTCTGAATATGGAAACAATTCAAAGCAACTAAACTGATTTGCCTGCTACTGTAACAAACTCTTCATGTTTGAGAAGTTCGAAACCACAAGAGAGGACAGGGGAATCACAAAATTAAAGAATGCATTTTTACACAGTCGGAAGGGAGCCAAATTAAATTTGCAGCGACATTCTTTAATCCACCTTTTCCCCAAATTTTTTGCTTGACTTTGTAATTTAAACAGCAGTATCTAAAATGTGGTATTTTGATGTAGCAACTGTGAACATTTATGAATCTTATTAGGAAGTAATTTGGAGTGAAAGCACAGATTAAGCATAACAGAAATAAATTATCCCCTCCCCAAGTACAAGGTTGCAACATTGTCTCCAGGAGGCTTTTTAGAGTACTTTGTATGGTTATAAAGGGCATATGGCTGATAAAAGATATTAATTAATTGCACTGCTACTCATCCAAGCTAGCTTAAGTGGGCAGTGCTGAAACCCTCACAGCACATAACCAAAACATGTTCAGTGTGAATGTTTCTGTTTGGACATCCCCTCATTGCTGTTCTTACTGTGAGCATTCTTAAATCTTTCATTCCACAAGCACTAGACTTTATTTTACAAACATCTCCAGCTGTTTCGTGAAGCTTAAGTCGCGGAGCACCTCTCACTGACTTTCAGACAGATTTGCATGAAATGCATCTACCCCTTAAGCAGTTACTACAGAAATCTGCTCCTCTGAACAGGACTTAAATCTTCGTCTAAGCTAGAAAACACATTCATCACATGCAGATCCTTCCTAATGTGCTGCTTTTATTTAACCTTAGTCTCTTAGCTAGGAAGCACTACTTCCAGAACATCTCTAAGATGTCTTCTATACCACTTGATCTTCTTCACAGTTTGCAGTTTCAATTTCGCTCACTGCTTCCTTTATTTCTCACCATAGCCTCAAGCTTCTGATTGCAAAGTTTTCACCTCCCTTTCTCTTTCTGTTGATCATTATCTATGGCAAAACCAAATATGCTTTTCCAACTTTTCTTATAACACTGGTTTCTTCGAAAAACCAGCTCCTGCACCATCATTAAAAAAAAAAGAAAGGAATGCAATCAAAGCAAATTTTCCTCTTCACTGGTGTGATTTCAGTAGATCTGTCTTCCGCTGTTTCGCCCCTCATTTAGCCACACTTCCCCAGGTACACTATTCCTTTCCTCAGGTCGCTCTCAGTTCTCTTTGTCCTACACTCTGCATCATCCACATCCCCACCTCTCTTCCTTAAGGAGTCCAATGGCACCGTAGCAGTAATTCTCATAAAATATAATTTAAATATGTGCTAAACATCCAAAAGAAGTATTCTCATAATATATATTCTAAATATGCACTAGGCATCTGAAATAAGTACTATGAATTTCAAACTGACTGTTGCCTCATTCCACAGACTTCATTTTAAAGTTCCATGACTACTGTTGTGTCTAAACGATGTGTTAGATCATTTGCTATGTTAAACAATCCACTTCATCTCTATATTTAATGTTTTCTAGAACTATATTTTTATCATGCTTTTACAGCTTAGAGATATTAGTCGTTCCTTTAAAACATATTACCATATAGCAAGTGCTCCACTAATGCTATTCTGACCTCTACCAAGTAGAGGAACTAACAAGACAGTCAATTATGCATGCATGCAAAAACATGCAGTCAAATAACCAGGTATGGCTATGTTTTGGTGAAGGAAAGGGCACCAGAAGACTTTTAAGCATCACTTAAAGCCAGCTTTTTTCATCCCTGATGCCCCTTTCTGTACGGCTGCTCTACCAGTACATCATGTATTTCCAAACACTACACAATGCCTCTTCTCCTGCAGAGTCAGTTTCAAGTTAAGGTTGTCTTGAGAAGACAACACACTGAGGAACGCCGAAAAATACCAATCTGTATCATATCATAACAAAGACTCCAGTGTGAAAATATTAATGATGCAATAACCTATAGTGAAGTATAGCTACACAGTAGTTGCTAGTAAGGATAACCCTTAAAAGAAGAGTGAAAAAAGGCAACTGGCAGCCCAACACTACATCTACAGGATGAAGCTTTTGTCAAGGACATGGAAACTGCATTGGTCCACCGAGGACAAATTTTCAAGGCATATGTCCTACTGAAAAGTGGAAGGAAGAGGACTTTCTAAGCACAGGCAAGACTCCCAAATGAACAACTTTAGGAAACACATTAAGACTAAAATATATCAAATAAGCAAGAAAACTTTTCTGCTTCATAAATACAAAGCCCATCAATTTCACAGATTTTAGGAAAAAAAGTGAACAAAAGCATTTATCCCTGTATTCCCAAATTGTCTGCACTGATTTTTTTGCTTTTTATAAAGCTAACATAACCCTGTGGATATTCTTATTGT
Organism: Cariama cristata; assembly: GCF_000690535.1. Lineage (NCBI taxonomy): Eukaryota > Metazoa > Chordata > Aves > Cariamiformes > Cariamidae > Cariama > Cariama cristata. Next base: position 5,044 of record NW_009616197.1, read on the forward strand.
CTGATATAGTGGGGATAGCAATTGAAAGCTCAATGTGGGAATCTGAAATGCAGTATTTCAAATTGACTACCGCATGCAGAGCGGCAGTTGCAGTATTTCTGTTTCCTCTGCTGTTAGTCTAGAAACAGTAAAACTCCTGCTGGCTGTCTTAGCAGAGATGTGGACAAACTAAAAGAAAGATCAAGATCACCTCTGGTAAAAACAAGATGAACATCCCTGTGCTTTAATATAAATGCCCAGCACATCTAGCTCAATACAGAATGACTCATGAATTTCAGTAGAACATTTGGACCTTGGAGGATAACCTTTCCTTTCCCACCTATTTAATTCACAATATACATTGGGTATTCTATACATTTATGTTTGACAGATCCTGGCAAATAGTCCTCCAGTGAGAAATCTAATGCAAAAGATGTAAAGATGCCTTATGTTGAAATTATTGATTGTGATGGGAAGATATTTATTCATCTGCAAAATCAGCTCAAGTTGGAAAACTCAGAGAAATTAAACATACATTTACTGTTGAATGTAAATTTGTTTAAATGAATTTATTTCACTAATAAGATTCTCAACAGAACTTAAAGAGACTGGGGACAGAACTGAAAGGAAGCATGCTTATCCTACACTTGTAAAACCCAAGCAGAAGGTTGAAAGTGCTATTGATGATCCAGAGTTCACAGAGTGGACTAGAAACTAATTCAGAATTTCTAGCTCCTAATCTCATGTTGTTTAGGAGTAGCAAGATCAGGAAAATCAGTCAAAACTCATTTATTTGGTGAGTCACTTTGGTTCTTGTTCACTTGTGTGTTTGTATCTCAAGAAGCTCAGTGTGTTTGGATCCATAATTGGCAGATCCTACTAACATCTTGGAAAGCTTTGGTAAACTGAAGGTTTTCTCTTTGCTAATAAGAGAAGTCAGGCAAACTGCTATGGTGGTATGATGCCTTTATCCCTTGCTGTCACCGTTTAAGGCTGGGCCGG
>NW_009616198.1:0-437 GCF_000690535.1 Cariama cristata
ATATGCCTAGGGGTGAAATTTCATCATGCGGCTTAGCACATCACCAGAGCTTCTTGACTTCAGTGTGTGGGCACTCACTCACACAGCCTGTGTAATTTAGTCCAAGTTATCTTTGTTCCCTAGCCTGCATGCTTACACCAGCCTAAATGAGAGCAGGATTTGGTGTCTGCTCTCCAACTCAGGTGCAGCTCAGAGTGAAGAATGTTAGTCAAATAAATCAAAGACTTTTTATGTTTGTTTTTCTAATGCCCCACCCCATCACACTCCTTTATCAAAAAAGTTCATTCTCATCTTTTTTCAACCAAATTTCCTGTACCAAATGCACATCTTTACCAGTTTCTCAGCCTCAGTCCTAGCTATGCCTAGCATTTAAAAGCCCTGAGGAGGGACTTGTTACATGCACTGCAGGCACTGAGAGCCTTTAAAAGAAGTAAGTG
>NW_009616199.1:0-561 GCF_000690535.1 Cariama cristata
TACCATATCAGGGAATCCTCTGAGAAAACTCAACAAAACAAACTAAATCTCTTCCCAAAGTGTTCAGCATTTATTGAAACTGAATGCGTGCTTCCCCTCCTCTCACCACAAGGGAGAAAAAAGGACCTGCTTGCTTATTGTATTTGCCCTGTTTTGTTCATGTCCTAGATAACGGAGGAACTGAGGTTAACTTCTGCTCTTACTTCCGAAAGAGCAGTTTGTCCAGTTTTCTCCATGAATTCCACGATCTAGATCAAACTCTTAAAAGTTCCCATCTTGTGTCCCGAAGCCTCCTCCTTAGCAACCGACAGACCACTGGTTTTTACCAGATCACATGTAGGACAGGCAGATGGAGGCTTCTTAAAGTCCCAAATGTCCTCTGTATCCAGTAGGAAGTCAGCCCAATCCTGGTTTTGAGAGAGGTGCTCCTGGTAATTTCTAGATAGCTAGGTTACTGAGTTGTAGGCTATTTAAAACTTTTTTACATGAGGAATTCAGATGTAGAATTTGTACGATTCAGATAAAGTAACAAAGTCTGAATGAGCTTGGCCCACAGTACTG
>NW_009616200.1:0-272 GCF_000690535.1 Cariama cristata
AGTCAGTCACCTCCACCCCTGCCCTCTCGCCCGCTGCCGGGGGGTTATTTTTTGCTGAGGAATGTGCCGTCCCCTCGGATTCTGACGCGCTGCAGGGCTTGTGTTACAGGCGAGAGGCCGAGACCCAGGCCTGAGGGTGGGTAAATATAGCACCGCCGATCGGGGCTGCGTGATGGGGCGATGAACTCTTCCTCCTCCTGGGGCTGCTCAGTGCTCCCTGTGTCCCTCCTGACACCAGGTTGCTGGCCCGTGCCGTGGCCCTGGGCAGGGGC
>NW_009616201.1:0-1011 GCF_000690535.1 Cariama cristata
CGCTGCCCGCGCCGCAGCACCCGCCGGAGCCCGGGGCCAGCACCGTCCTGGCTGAGCACCCAGGAGGAGACACCCAGCAGGGTGGGGGGGCTGCAACAGGGGATCCCCCCCCTCCAGACACCCAAGACACAACGCAATGGGGGGCTGTCAGGCATCACCGTCCCAGTCGAAGCACAGAGACGTTCCTGGCTGTCACAGTCCGGGGCAAGACGTGTCACGGCAATGTCACTTGGCCACCATCAGCCCTGCGACGCGTTCCGGTAGCTCCGGGCAGCGCCAAGCTGAGGTCCGGCATTTAACGCAGGAGCTGCGTTAGGAGGCACGCACTGCCCCGCACAAACCGCATCGGTGATTTATTCCCAGAAAGGGATATTTCGGTTTAGCACCGTTTTACTGCCTGCCATCACCCCGAACGGGTGAGCAAACCCTCGCCAGGAGCGCGCCGGGTGCCTGTGGCAGAGCATCGCCTTCTCCCAAGCACCTCTCACCGCTGCCCGAGCCCAGAGCTGGCAACGGGCACAGCAACTCCCGCAGATTGAAAAATCGCTTTGGAATCCTCGGGGAGGAAAGTTGCTAAAAATACACGAAGGCAGTATTCGTGGTAAAAGAAAGAGCTCCAGCAAGAAGCATGGCCCAAGAGTGCCGGAGAGCCTGGCCCGGTGCGTTAGCCCCTTGCCCGGCACGCTGATGTCCAAACACCGGAGTCGGACCCTGACCGTGATGTTGCCCGGGTAAGGCTCCGAGAAGGGCACAGTGGCCACCCCATGTGAGAGCCAGAGCCCAAACTCATGCCAGGGATGAGCACCAGCACCAAGCGAGCACCCTGCCCAACTCGTCCGCCAACCATGCGGGCAAGAAGCCGGGCAGGGAAAAAGCAGGGTCTTGCCCCAGACCTTTGCGAAGCGCCCGGATCTTCCTGCTAATAAAAACCCGACGCTTGCTTGGGTTGGGGGCTTGCGTGCCTGCGTGCGGGTGTGCTTTTTCCTAAACTTGAATTGCCTAAGCCAAGGG
>NW_009616202.1:0-214 GCF_000690535.1 Cariama cristata
GGTTGTCCCTGGCCCCTTTAGGTGCCCCAAGCCCCAAAGAGCCGTGACAGGGGGTCCTTGGGATCTCCAGCCCTCCAAGCACCCTCACCCCTAAACCCCATCGGGGGTCCTTGGGGGTCCCTGGCCCTTTCAGGCACCCTGAGACATGCAGCAGTCTGGGGGGCATCCCCAATTCCTTCAAACACCCCCAGCCCCAAGCCACCTGGGGGTCCTT
>NW_009616202.1:409-1006 GCF_000690535.1 Cariama cristata
AGCCCCCCTCGGTGCTCACTGGGGCAGGATCTGGTAGAGGAGAGCCTCAGCCTTGCGCTTCTCCTCCAGGTAGGCTTGGGTTCGCTCCTCCACCAGCTCCTCCAGGTTGTTGGCGTACTGCTCCATGCGCGACAGCAGGTTGTCCAGGATGTTGCTGCTGCTCTCCCTGCGGGCAGGGGGTGAGCACCCACCTGGGGACCCTTTTTGGGGTCACCCATCACCCACAGGACTGGGGGAGGTGGAGGTACCTGTTGAACTTGCGGAGCTGGACCTTGATCTGGTTGAAGTCGGGGCGCTCCAGGATGTCCTCGGCCCAGCAGTGCTGCATCAGCTGGCCCAGCTCCTCCATGTGGCACCCCACGTTGGCCGAGGGGCGGAAACTGGGGCGCTCCCCACTCTTCACCCGCTCGATGATCTCTGCGGGGCCAAGCACCCGTCACAGCAGGTCCAAGCACCCATCAGCAAGGCCAATAACCCATCAACTCCTCATCCAATAACCCATGACAGCAGGTCCAAGCACCCATCAGCGGGACCAAGAACCCATCAGCAAGGACCAAGCACCCATCAGCGGGACCAAGAACCCATCACTGGGACCAA
>NW_009616202.1:1164-1580 GCF_000690535.1 Cariama cristata
CCAAGACCCCAACAGCAAGTCCAAGAACCCACCACAGCAGGGCCAAGCACCCATCACAGCGGGACCAAGCACCCACTAACACGTCCACCGGACCCCTTCCACTCACCTTTAGGGCTCAGGTCCATCCCCTCCACGTAGAAGACACCGTTGCGCAGGGCGATCTCTTGCAGGATGATGCCGAAGCTGTAGACGTCACCCTTCTGCGTGCCGCGGGCCGGCGGCGACTCCATCCGCAGCAGCTCGGGTGCCGTCCACAGCTTCTCTATGGGAGTGGGCTCAGGGTGGGCAGGGACCCCGGGCAGGGGCTGGTCCCGGCGGGGTCGTGGGGGGGACGGGCAGGGTGCTCACTGGCGAAGAGCGCGTGGGAGTCCTCGCCGTCGGGGGCCGTGCGGAAGCTCTCCAGCCCGTAGTCGGTG
>NW_009616203.1:0-250 GCF_000690535.1 Cariama cristata
ACCCCAGTGCCACCCCGGCACGGGTTTGGCAGGGTCCAGCCGAGGGCCCCTTTGCTAACAGGGCACCTGGCAGAGGCACTGAAGTTGCAGGCAATGAGAGGCGTCATGAGGATGCGAGATCCTGGGGAAGCGAGGAGCAGCTCCCATGCCATGGACCTGCCAAGAAAGCCCCACACAAGAGCCCCCAAAACCTCGAAAAGGCACAACCTCGGCCCTCCACCGATTATCTGACCAAAATACCCTGTCCCTT
>NW_009616203.1:314-537 GCF_000690535.1 Cariama cristata
GGTAGTCAGAAAATCTGAGATTTAATTTAGTTTCCGCTCGTCCCTGCCAAGTTAGTCCTGCAGAAACCGGGCCAAAATGTCCAACTGTTTATCTCACAGTAACGAGGTTTGGTTCCCATGGCAGCCCGCCCCGGGACGGCACGGCACGGCGCAGCGTGCATGGCTGCCAGGCACCGATGCCCGCCGGGGCCCTCTCCAAAACACGCAGCCCCTGCCAAAGGGC
>NW_009616204.1:0-617 GCF_000690535.1 Cariama cristata
CCGAGCGCCCTCGCCTCCCCTGCAGCACGGTGGTTCTGGTTCAGGGGAGAGGAAGGAGGTGCTGCCATAGGGGCAGAGGACAAACAGGGCCAGGCCTGCCCCACGCGTGAGCCAAACCCCCAAGGTCCCATCCCCACGGCCCAGGCTGCTGCCACTGCTCTTCCCCACCACGCAGCCCCTGCCCGAGCATGAAGGGCACGACACGCCGATGCATGACGTGTACACACACGCACACACGTGTGCGGGGCAGCAGAGGCCCCGAGGCCAGCTCAGGATGCTCTTCCAGCGATCCAGGAACACAACTCCCGCCCCGCCCAGCCCCCCGCGTGCAACGGCCTCTTACAAATCTGCGGTCTGAAGATCGCTTGACGTTGAGGGGGTTGACAGCCAGGTCGGGCAGCACCGCAGCCACCAGCTCGCCGGTGATGTCTCCTGCAGCCACCATGTTCAGCCAGTCCGAGCCAGATATGCTCTGCAGGAACAGACGTCTCTAGGGCACAGGGTCCCAAGGGGCTCCCCACCACCCCCAGCCAGGCTGCAGCACCACGAACGCCAACCCCTGGGCACCACCCTCAGCCCCCTGGGGAGGGACGGGCTCAGAAGGGCAGCCAGCTTGG
>NW_009616204.1:692-1152 GCF_000690535.1 Cariama cristata
CGGGCAGTGTCACCCTCACCCACGAGCTGCGGGACCCAGCTGGTGCTGGGTTTGGGGCAGGTGCCCACCCCTCTGAGATGGGCCCTGGGACAGAAGTGCCCTGCACCAGGAAGTGCCCTGCACCAGCCTCTTACCCACACAGTCCCCTTGCGAGGGGCCACAAAATAAGCCTTGAAGCCCAAATACCCGGCGTCAATATAGTGGATCCCACAGAGACCGTAACTGCAACAGAAAGGGAAGGGATGAGGATGGAGCTCTGCGCTGCCAGACTGTGAGACCCAGGCAGCAGCCCACCTCCCCAGAGACCCTGGGACCCAGGCAGATGGAGGGGGGGCTGTCCTCGCTCTAGCAGCATGTCACAGCATCACGAGGCGGCTCAGGGAAGCTCCCGGAGGCTGAGAACACACCAAGACCCCAATACCCTTCTGCCAACTTGTGTCAGTCTGGGGCCAGGTAGGAG
>NW_009616204.1:1244-1456 GCF_000690535.1 Cariama cristata
CAGCTGGGGCGGGCCCCGGCACGAGCAGAGCCTGCCCTTGCCATGGCACAGCTGGACGCTCTCGGGGAGGGAGAGACCAGAGGGGGCCCCTGGGGACTCAGACCAGACCCCAGCACCAGGGCTGGTCCCCGGGCAAAGGGTGGGCACCACAATGGCCCCAGCACTCACGAGGCATAGCAGTTGTCCTGGCCCACGGTGACCCCATTGTAGGG
>NW_009616205.1:0-2771 GCF_000690535.1 Cariama cristata
TATGCATGCAAAATTTAAACAGCAAAGCTAGTACTTACCTGCCAAGGAGTTGGTATTTTCTGCCACTTCTGCTTTCAGAAAACATTTGAAGATGCGTTCCACAAAAAAAACACTAAGTATAAAGATCCTATGAAACATTTTTTGCAATAATAAAAGACTTTGGAACTTACCGGAACTGAAATTTGAGGATTATTTTTAAGTTTTCCAAGCACAGCAAAGCCATCAACGCTGATTTTCCCTTTTGGTTTTATGTTTAAGGTTTCTATTTTAATACAGTCAATGAAAAGCGTGACACTGTTTGCTTCCACACTTATCATAAGCTTGTGCCATTGGGAGTCAAACAAGAAAGGCAAATGCAAAAATGATGCAGTTTGGAGAATTCCATCCGCTCCTTTATAAGAAAACTCAACACTTTTCATTTGACCATTAAGATTCACTCCAACTTGTTCTTTTCCGGAAGAATCCTGAATCTGCCAAATAGTCCAGTATTTCTGAAGTGTGGCCCCAGTCATCCGAAAAGTAGTTAGAAAGGAATATTCATCAGGCAATCCATTGGAATATATGGCACTGTGTAGGATCAAAATACAGTACATTTGTTGGGTATTTGATCTGAAAATCTCCACATACCACCACAGAGCAATGAGAAACAGTTACTCAGTGGAACCATATTTCAACCACGCTTTTATCAGTGCTCTTCTGCACGCAGAGTCCCGAAATGGGATGTCCTTTTGAGTCATTAGTGTTGCTAATGGCAAAAGGAACTCGTTCAGAAATGTGGATTCTTCCAACGTTGTACAATATTTGTGACAACCCTTCCTAAGTGTAATGGATTGAGCAGCAACAGACTCCTATTTCAAATTTAGAAAGTATACCCTATAATTATGCTATTTTCTACTATTAGACTTACAAAATCAGCCAACATATTGTGACTTTATAATTGACCAGGTAGGTAGTTGGTGCAGATCTGATTTGGTTTTGAAGACATAAGAATGTCTTTTGCAAACACATTTTCTTGTTCAGCCTCACAATAACCATTTTGTTAATGTATTAGCTATCACTTTAGCAGAAATCATTCAACAAATCATTCATTGACAAACATAAGCATAGCAAGGACTCACGCTAAAAATGTATTATGTCCTGTGAAGTTCAGCCACAAGACTACAAGTAGCAGAGAACAGATTTGCCACATATAAAAGGTTTCATTCTTTTGCATCTCCTATAACATGAGATTTGGAAACACTAACAAGTACTACTGGCTGTCTCACTGTGCAAAACAGTAACATCATTTTTCATCCCAAATGTGCCAGTGAATCCAGTAGAATACTTAAGAAATATGTCTTTTCATATTCTATAGATCATAAAATTAGAGTGTCATAATCCAGTTGACATCAATAAGTTATTTTTCATTTATCCACATTTAAGAATAACTTGTATTTGAATAAATTTCTTAACTATGGAGACATGCAGAGCTATTTTGTCACCAGCATTCATTAGAATAACTTCTCAGGCAAGCAGGCATTTTGAACAAAGATTATTTTTGGGTGGCAGATCCATCCTATCTCAGCAGCAATTTAGCCCACATCAGTGAACCTCAGGCTTTAGGCTAAGGGGGGCAAAACCGAAAAAAACCGGAATAAATTAGTTCTTATTTGGAATGCTCGATGACTACTGATTTGGTAAGCGAGTAGTTCCAGATCAAGTCTCCACAGTCTGTGGTTTGGTGTGGAAGTGTCTGCCCAAAGCTGTAGTGCAATCACACTCCAGCAGGCGACGGCACAGCCCCAGCCAGATTTCGGTGAGCTTCGCCTGCTCAGTAACCCACGCGAACTGCTGGTGTTGCTCCTTTCTCCCCACGAGCCTTTCCATACAGCTGAAAGCTGGTGTATGAGGAAGGGGAATGCTTAGCCGGGAGATTATCCCGTTACACAGGGCGTGGAGATACACTAAGGTGGAAGAGGGAGTTCCTTGGCAATCTCTTTAAGCTGTCTGTGATTTGCTATGACTTGTGTCTGTGCTGACTGCGGACGCAGTAGTCTGCCCCAGCTGGTTTTGTTTGATAGGATTTCTAATTTGTTGTCTTCTCTCATTGTTTTGTTTCAGTTTGTATCTTGCCATCCTAAATGCAGATGTCAATGCGTGGACATTGTACCTTTCCTCCTGTTCTGAGCACTTCCCAGGGTTTACTACTGTCCCCTACCCTTCTTTCTGCCAGGCTTCTAGCTTACACAGCATGATTAATTATCCTTTCCTGTTCCAGGAGGGCATTCCCTCTCCCTACCCAGACATACATTCACCCTTACTAAGCTCCTGATGCAGTTCAGCACATCTTTTATGGCCGCCTCTGTCCTTCTTCCTCTATAGTATCTCTGAAACAAGGATTTCAGTCTCCTCTGCTGCTAAAACCTTAGCTCATCTGAGTCATTTATATCTCCAGTTTTGAATCCCACTGTTTGTTCTTGCACAAGAGCTGGTTTTACTACTACCATACTGAAGGTGGTATTGTTAGGTAATTTTTTAACTAGCCTCCATGTGATACGCCACTTTCTCTCTCAAGTTCAGTGACGCCAGCGGATGTAATATGCCAAGCTCTGCAGCTAAAGGAAGCAGTACTGATCCCAGATCCTCTGAGGAGAGGTTTTCTTTCTTTCTCTGCACTAATAAATTTTGCTGTCATGGCAATACAGGTTAAACTATCACACACATTCTCACCCCCCCTCAGCTGACATAACTATGCTGGCTGAAAAAAAAAACCCACCAACCAAACAAAAAAA
>NW_009616206.1:0-213 GCF_000690535.1 Cariama cristata
CCGTGGCACGACGGGTCTGGGAGGCTGGCACCGGGTGGGAGGGCGGCTCTTCTCGGCAACCCCGTGGTGTCCCCCCTTGCAGTCACAGACCAGGGATCACCGTAACCGGCATCGCCGGTGACAGCCCGCTTTAGCCTACAGCTGGAGGGCCGGTGAACGGCTCAGCCGGGGCAACCCATCCGAGGGAGCGTGGCACGTTCGGAGCGTCACTCA
>NW_009616206.1:588-852 GCF_000690535.1 Cariama cristata
TCGCCCTCCGGCGAGGACACGGGCGCCGCGGGGAGCTGCCATGGGGGCTGCGTGACACGGGGATGACACCCTTTTACATCAGGGTCAGAGGGAAGGTGAGGTGACACCAACCCCCTGGTCATGCCATGCTGTGGGGTCCCTGATGCGGAGCCGATCGAGTCCCTTCGGGAGTTTTACAGCATGGGTTTGTAGTGTTTTTCAACGTGCTTTGGCTTTTTCACCTCGGCTGATGGGGAAGCAGCTCGCTCCACATCAGAACGCGTT
>NW_009616207.1:0-867 GCF_000690535.1 Cariama cristata
GGTACCGGGCACGGAGGGCCCGAAAGGGGCCGGCTCCTACCCCCGGGGAGGCGGCGTTGTGACCCTGTGCTGTCCCCGGTCGTGCTGGTGGGGTGGAGAGCAGAGCGCTGGCTCTTCGCAGGAGCACTGACTTGACAGAGACAGAATAAAGAGTTCGGTAATCACTGTCACCGAGAAATAAAATGGTGAGTTTTAGCCACTTAAGCTGGGAGTTTTGCAGAAAACCTAGAGAAGCCTCACTTGGGGTGCCTGAGCCACCACAGACAGCCTTTGGGTAAGCTGGCTACCTACTCAGTGCGCCTTGTCCGACTACAACAAGGGCTGCAGGTTTACCTTTGGAACTAAAATGTCTCCCCTGTCTCATTTGGGGGGGTCAGTACTCTGGTTTACTGGCACGCATGTATACACACACACACACACACTTATAAACACGGTGGTAGAGTCAGGTATCTGGGAACAGGCCCATAGCATTGGAATATATGATGGAGAACCCGGAGAGGGAAGTACCCAGCCTTCTACCTCCGTTCGACAGTCCTGGTGAGCTGGGCCATGCAGTAAACCCAGTCCCTGAAATGATCTGGGTTAAATGACTCTTCCAAAGAAATTGATCCGCTTTTCCATCCTAGGTCATTTCAGAAATGGGATGTACACTTAGAATTGGGTTTTCCCTCAGCTCTGGGGTTTTACTCATGTTATTAGAGAACTGAAATCATTTGGGGTGCTCAAATCCAGGGCTTTGGGCCTCTCAATCAAAAAGCACCCTAGCAGAACATCGCTGCCGTTTACTGGAGCCCGTGCTCTGCTGCAGAGACCTCTGGAGCCCAGAGAGGAGGTCCCGGGTGGGGGGGGAAGGGAAGGGAAGGGAAG
>NW_009616208.1:0-1363 GCF_000690535.1 Cariama cristata
CCGCTGGTCTGCTGGGGTGGCACGGTGCTGGGCTGGAGGGAGCGCAGGATCTTGTATTTTTTGAAGATGAAGGTGGCTGAGCTCTGGAAGTTGGTCTTGTACCCAGAGCTCACCTCCAGCAGCAAGGGCAGCATCAGGGGCTTGGCCCCTTCTCCCGCTCCCGTCTTCCCGTCTGGATCCTCTTTCTCCTCCTCCTTCACAACCTCTCTGTCCCGCATCCCCTCTGCGCGGCCGATGGGTCCCCAAGTCTCCCTGGTTTTCACCGGCTTCTTCTTCAAGCTGAGGTCCAGCACCATGTCCTCGGGGGCTGGCTCCCCACTCCCCACCCCACCTGGACTGCCTTCCTGAGACCCTGGGTCTTGGGGCACAAGCTTTGGCTTTTTGGGGACCTTTCTGAAACAGCTTTCCCTCCCCTTGGCGCTGGACCACGCCGCTGCCCATTTTCAGCACCCGGCTGGCTGCCATCCCCGCGAGCAGCAGGCTGGACATTGCTGAGACTTCTCCAAGGGCAGCGGGCTCCCGGCTGCCCACCGTGTTTTGGGGTGGGGTGTCTCCCTGCAGATGCTCGCCGCAGAAGGGGACCTGGGCTGAGCTCTTGGTCCCCTCCAGGTAGTCTTGGTAAGGTGCCAGGCTGAAGACGTTATTGATCACTGGCATGGGTGGGGAAGAGGGAGAAACCTCGCCATCCCTTGGGTCTTTCAGCCCCTCCGGGGAGGAGACGGATGGAGAAGGGGGGATGAACTCCTTGGCTGCATCCTTCACCTTGCAGGCATCTTCTTTCGTGATGTGTTGTTCCCCTGGGAGGGGTCTCCTGGGGGTCCGGGCTGGTCTTCCCTGGGTAAGGGGGCTCCTGCTCCCCCTGGCTGGGTTTCACCCAGCCCCCTTCTCCTTTGGGAAACGTCTCTGCGAGCTCACCAGAGCCCCTGGGTACTCTCTCTGGGGCACAGACGGGTTGGAAAGCGCTGTTCTGCCTTGCCGTAACTCGCCGCCGGGGACTTTCTGCCTGGTGCCGCTCGGAGCTCGGCTCTGTGCTGGTGAAGGAGGTGCCGAATACGGCTGCGTCGTTGGGGCAAGGCAAAACGTGGGCTCGGCAAGTAGCCGGCTCGCCGTGGTGGCTCAGTATCCCTTGGCAGCACCACCGGTTTGGTGGGCAGTGATGGCACTGCGCCGGCACCGGCTGCCTTCATCACGTAGGTGTCCAAGGGGCTGGGAAAGTAGCTCCTTGGGGCTTGGGGCTTAAGGTAAGAGCCCTGAAAGGGCTCCCTGCTTCCCGCAAAGCCGAAGCCTTTGTAGGTGCTGGGTCGGGCACTGCGCTGTACCTCCACAGTGGGAGCCAGGGGGTGGCAGAGGAGGGCACCTTTAC
>NW_009616209.1:0-257 GCF_000690535.1 Cariama cristata
CTAGGAAAAAACTGAAATAACCTCGGGGAAACCCACTCTGGGGCTCGCTTGCCCCAGCGGGAGGGAAATCCAGCAAAAAAAACCCCAAACTTTTGCCTTCTTGCTTCCTCGATGGAAAAAGGATTGATATTTAAGGAAAATCTCGAAGCGCAGCGATCCCCCACCCGTTATTAATGAGTTACTAATGAACTCCAAGCATGCTACCCCAAAGGGCAGTGATTTGGGGCAGGGGTTATGGGCTGTAACCGCTGCCTGCG
>NW_009616209.1:317-656 GCF_000690535.1 Cariama cristata
GCCCCGCCAGCCAGCCCGTGCCCCCCGGCCACGAGCGGGGAAAGGGGCCGGGGCCGTGCGGGTGACAGTGGCACATCCCCTGGCAGCAGGCTGGGGCCAGGCACGGAGGATTTTTCCTTATAACTGGATTTCCCTGAATGCAGCTGGAGCATGGGATTTTAATCCTCTTTTCTACCATATGGCCGCTGGCTGGATTGAAATATGACTCAATTAATTATTGCGAGAAGAGCCCTGGGGCGCAGCCTTTCTCCAGGAGGATGTTTTGAGGCGCTCCCGGGGTTATAACGGGGCTTTTCTCACCCTGTGCCGTGGGGTACGGGGCCACGGGGCTCAGTCCCA
>NW_009616210.1:0-2417 GCF_000690535.1 Cariama cristata
GGCCGGCTGTCGGAGCGGGATCCGTCGCCTCCCGGCCCCCGGCGCCGCTACTGCCTGCGGTGAGGCTGAACCGGCGTGCGCGGGGCGTCGGGGACCCGACACACTCGACACAGATGGGGCAGAGCGAGCGGGAGGAGCGTGAAGGTGTCAGTGGCGTGGCAAGCCCTGATTTGTATTAAAGCCTCAGTGTTTAAAAATAGAAATAAGATCCAGATACCAAGCCCTGCCTTTGCAGTACCCCCCGCACCTTGTTCTGGTGGCTGGTTTGCCCCCTCGGTGCGTTTCGGAGCCGGAGGGACCTGTACAGAGCAGGTGGCTGAGCGGGTGCACTGTGTTCCTCTGCAAAATGTAGTTTCTGTGCAGGGGGGTTATCTGCTCCGGGCTGTCCTCGTGGGTGCCATGCCGTGCCACGCTGGCCGCTGTGGTGCGGCTGAACCACGAGGTGATCTACCCAGCATGGGCTGGCTGCTCCCCTCCGCCTTGCGGAGGGATGGAGAGTGAGGGCTGTCTGTTCCTTCGTCTGCAGAAACCCTCAGAGAGGAACGGGGTGATGAAGCTGCCCCTAGCCGGGGGGCACGGTTTGGGCCAAGGGGCCGAGTTGGCCTCGCTGCTCGGGCAGTGGCTCTGGGGGGAATTCACGTTGGGCTGGGCCAGAGAGCGGCTGCCTTGGGCTTGGAGCTGAGGGGCTGTTGTGTTTGTCTTCCCTCTCGTTGCTTCAGCCTGCTAAGTAGTGACCTACTGAGACACCATGAAGTCCTCTTCTAATGTCTGTAGGATTTTTAGGTTAGTGTTAGGAATTTAAGGAGCAGGCAGGTTTATCTTCATCATACTTCAGCACTGCCAACACCGGAAGATAACTGTCTGTCTTCGCCCAAGAAGTTGTCAACGCCCAGAAGAGGTGATCTGTCATCCCCTTCCACCCTTTAAGACCATCTCTTCCATTACCTTGAAGATGATGAAGTGCTGCTGGACCCCAGGTTCTGACCTCTGTCTAATCGTATTCCCTCTTCCAAGATGGCTTTGATTTCATTTAGAACCAAAAGCAATCAAGCAAATGTGGTAATACATAAGATCGTCAAAATTTACTGTGCTCTTGATGTCTGTAGTGCAGATTTAACTCTTTTCCCCTTGATATTTGATCAGACCTTAATTCTTGTGCAAGGCCCTTGGAGCCTGCCGCCGGAGCCCCGCTCCCCGGGGTGAGACGCAGCAGGCTGGGCTCACCTCCGAGGCAGCGCCGTGGCTCGAGCAATTCTCCCATTGTTCCCCATGCCAAGTTTCTTCTCCCCCATTTTGTTTTCTTTTTATTACTGTGATTTCCTAACATCAAACAAGTTATGAAACTGGAGTTATCCAAACACGTCTTGTTTGAAGATAGCGTTTCATCCAGCAGATGCAGCTTCCTGCTCTGTAAATGGTTTTCATTGTTTCGTGTTGGCTCCTGGCCCCATCTCTGCCGGGACCACTGCTAGCGTCGCTCGGCTCCAGCAACCCGAGGAGCGGTGGTCCCAGCCACGAAATCCTGCTGGCTGTGAGGTGGTGTGAAAAGGATGAACTGGGAACACTGCTATTCTGTAGCCAGCCTCTGAAAACATTTGGGAGGCTCGCTGGAGGCTGCCTCTTTGCCCAGGTTAACAGGGCAGTGTGCCTGCTTGGAGGCTGCTGCTGGGGTGCTGGCTTGCCTGGCCGCTGCTCCTGACAGGAGGTTTTCCTGTATGTGTCCGCTCATCCAACAAGACTCTGACTGGTGGGGCCAGTGGGTGCCGTTTCTGCTCGAACACGCACCAAGTGTGCACTCCGAATACCCACCTCGCTGATACTTGCTCGTGGGATCCCGTATGTTTGAACGAGATTCAGACCGTCGGGCCTGTGACCAGGTGTCCGCTGCTGAAACGGAGATGAGACATAGCACAGTGAGCAGCTACGAAATACGGCACTGTTATCAGCACCCTCTTTCAAATTTCGGTTGCAACCCGGGATCGTCTTCTGCTGGGCCAAGTAGAGAGACAGCCGCTGCTCTGGTGGTTGGCATCCAGGTTGCAAAAGAGGAAGGAACCAGGGAAGAGAGGGTAAATAAAATAAGGTGGTGCTGGTAGGTGTGATGAGGATTATTCCCAGCACAGAAGGAGCTGCATAATTTTTACATCTTTTGTAGGCACTGCAGAGAGAGAGGGTTTGGAGATGCACCCTCGGGTGCCTGCCGGTGGGTGCTACCAAGGGACAGTGCTCCGGCTGGGGCTGCTGCGTGTTGGATGGAGAGCGTGGCTGGGGCTCATCTCGGCAGCCACGGGTGCTCCTTGTGTTGGTATGGGATATTTCTGCCAAACATGGTGTGGAAAGCATTGGAAAGAATTGAATTGATTTTGTTTAAAGATGTTTTGGTGTCACTGGGATTCGGAGACCTGAGGCTGTGTTTG
>NW_009616210.1:2461-2831 GCF_000690535.1 Cariama cristata
AGCGGGAGGAGGAGAAACCTTCGGAGTGCGTGCTGCACCACGTTTGCTCAGCCTGTCCCGGTCATCCTGCAGAACCGCTGCATCGGGGGCAGCGTGAGTAATGCCAAAACCTTCCCTGTGCCAGAGTCAAAAGGATTTGGCTTTGGCTGTGGTTGTGCCCTGACCTCTTGGGTTTTGCATCTGTGAGGTTTCTCTGGCTAAAAACCCTGCAGGCTGGGACCTGGCTGGAGGCGGATTTTTGGTGGATTGCCTTTCTCTGTCGGTAGAGCCTGTGTTGAGAGGAGCTGGGTGTGCCCCAGACCTCTTCCTCCGGCGCAGGAAGCCGTGGCGGGGGGCGCCACGTCCCCGGGGGTCGGGGGCGGGCGGGCCC
>NW_009616210.1:2850-3940 GCF_000690535.1 Cariama cristata
GCCTGCCTCTCCTGCTCATGTTCTCCACAGCTTTCCCACCTGCTTGAGAAACAGTGATTTTTTTTCTTTTAATGAATTAAATTTATTTTTTTTTTCTGCATGAGTGGTGTATTTTGTGAATGTTCTTCAAGCCACAGATGCTTGCTCATTGATGAAGTTCTGCAAAACTGCTGCTGGAAGCAGTGCCAAGCACTTGACGGAGCTCTGTGGTTTCATGTTTTTCCTTCCTGCCCCCTTCTCAGCTATGCAAACCCTGGGCGAGCCCTTCACTCTGCGATGGCAGCCCCGACCTCTGCCCCTTCTTCCCTCCTCCATCGGAGCTGTGATTTGGGGTGGCATCTCTCGTTTTGAGGTGGTGGTTTGGGGTGGCATCTCTCGGTTTGAGGTGGTGGACTGAGGTCCCCCAGGCAGGGTCCAGTGAAAGGACCCCGTGTCTTGCGTCTCTATTTCTTTGGCCACAACTGTCAGAGAAGGCAGAGGATAATGAGGTCAGAAGTCTCAGTGATTAGTATTTGATAAGGTTCACTGACATTTTATCTTTTGTCTCTGTAGAGAGGAGGAAAACATTGTGAATTAAGAACATCCGTCTTGGCAGGGCCAGCCCTCCCCAGTGCCCGGCTCTGGGTTGGGGTGGGGTCGTGCCTCATGGGACCCGAAGCCTCTGAGATCCCAGTCTCCTTGCTACAAATGAACAAATCTGAGGTGTCCTCGGGCTTCTCTCTGGCTGACCTGGCAGAGCCGGTCGCCTGCCCAACCGCTTTACCTGGGGCAATTCCCTAATTCCCTGCTCCCCTGTCGTACGTGCTGCTCCTTGCTCAGGAGCTGTGTTCCGAAATGGCTCCTGGCAGCATGGAGGTAGCACGGATAAATATAACTCGACGTTGCGTAAGTCTGTGTTTTGCGGATTATTGAGGCACTCTTGTTTCTTGGCCAGGCTCCTAAGCCCATTGGGGTATTGAATGATGCACTAGTGGCTTTGACAGTGCTTCCCCCGTTTGCTAACGCTGCTCCCCTTTCGCCCATCTCCAGCTCTGCCAGGAACCGGCCATGGTCAGGGCTGTGCCGGCCGCGGGGAGGGGGAGGCACGGGC
>NW_009616210.1:3971-11059 GCF_000690535.1 Cariama cristata
AGCGAGCTCCTGCCTGCCCGGCCGGGACGGTGGGTCAGGGTCATGGACCTGCCGCGGCGCAGAGGGATGGGGGATGGAGGATGTCCTGCGTGCCGCGGGGTGGCTGCGAAGGCCTCCTGGTTACTACCTTATCTCTCTGGCCTGGCTGGTGGGCACATGTAATTTATCCGGTAACGGCTCCTGGTCCGGAGGGGAAAAGAGTAACAGCAGGCAGGGCTTGGAAAGAAGGAGCGCAAATAAGGGAAAATGAGCACAGCTTGACCTGTCTGATGATGCTGGTGGCATAAATCAGCGGTCAAGGTGGTGTCAGAGAGCGGGAGACCAACCACTCATCCTACCCTTTTGCTTTGGGATGACATCCCCTTGCAGGGTGGGCCGGTGGCTGCACTAAGACCTGGAGCAACCCCACCTTCAGCAGGGCTGTTTTGATGGGATAGCCTGAACCAGTACTTGGCACACCTTAGGCCTTTCGCGGGGCAAAAACAGCGTGAGGGGGAAAAGCTGTAGGTTGTGTGGAGGAAGATGAAAGGACGGAAAGGGTTGTGCTCAGCTCCAGCCCTCTCCACCCTGGCAGGTGCGGGGGGAGGAATGATGCGTGCCGCTTCCCAGGAGCGCTGGGAAGGCCCCGTCTGCCCATGCTGAGTGGTCCTTGGTGTCCCTCTCCAGTGCCAGCCCACAGGTCCCAGGGTGGGGATGGACGCAGGGGCGTTTTGCCAGGGAAGTGGGAGGAGATGCCGTATCCCACACCTCTCTCCAGGAACGCTCTGGAAAGCCAGGGAGAGCAAAGATCAGCTCCTCCGATCCAGTTTGGCGATCTCAGCCAGGAGGCACCTCGTGACCCTCCGCGGTTCTGCAGGCAGGTTGTCGGTAGGTAGGAACGAAACGCTGGGGGAGCAGCCGGCAGGCAGGAGCAGCGAGTCCTTCAGCGCAGCGCTCACGGGTCAGTATTGCCCTGCACACGCGTGTGCATCTGCGTGTGTGAGCCTGTGTGCCGGGCAGGGTGTCGGAGCGTGCCCGTCCGTGTGCATGTGGCTTTAGCTCGCTCAGCCGAGCGTCAGGCGAGCATCCGTGCGTCCAGGCACTGGAACTTGCATGTTTTTGGACAAAAGCAAGGTACAGGCTGTCTCGGTCTTGGATGGGGCTGGGCAGCGAGCGGCCGCGGTGGCTGGTGCTGCTCACCCCCTGAAGATGCTGAGGTTGACCAGGATCACTGGCGTGCTGGGCCAGCCCTTCGCAAAGGGACGGGAATAGAGACTTTCATAGCCTGCCATTTCAAAGCAGCTCAGCACTCGATTTTTCTAACCACTTGTGAAAGCCGAGTGTTAATTAAGGGCTTTGAGTCCCGTCAGAAAATATGTGTGTGTGAGTCAAAAATTAGCGACTCATAAAAATAGACACAGATGAGTTTGAGAAGGATGTGAGCCGATTAATTTACCACAAATGACGTTAGCCGGCAGCTCTAAGGTAGAAGTTTTCTGAGGCAAAGTTTTCCTCAGAAAGGTCAACAGGAGAATTGCCGCACGCTGGTAAGACCGAAAAGTAACTCTTGTTTGAGAAGAGATAAACATTTTAAAGCGTTGTTCTGAAGGATGCGAAGATGACTGCTGGGGAAGTTTACATGTGTAAAACGCTGTCATGCAAAGCACCCAAGTGTGGGGCTGAGGCGGCCCTGGGGGGCTCCGAGGGTGGGATGGAGGGGATGATGCTGCCGAGGTCCCTCACCCTGCAACGTGCGGTCATAGGGGCTTTGAGCCCCGCGGAGGGCTCTTCCCGGCTGGTTTCCCGCTAGCCAAGGAGACCCGAGAGAGCACCGCGGCAGTCTTTGCTTTGATCCTCCTGCCCCGAAACGATGGGGAGAGCGGGGCTTCCCCGCCCGCCGCTGCGGCAGAGGTGGTGTTGGAGAGTTTCCTCCACGTGTGATCGCAGGTGGACGTTCCCGTATGACTGTGTTTGGGGCAAGGTTCTCCTAGCATAACCCCTAGAAAGCATCGGGTGTGGGCTGGAGCCTTTGTCAGCCCGTCATTGGGAGGGGAAGTTGTCTCCCCTTAGCAGCAGGCTCCTCCTTGCCGTGTCCGGCTGCGAGCACAGGCGAGACTGGTGTGCTGTTGGGGCAATATCAGTTGGGCAAGAAAACCCTGAGCAGGTTTTGCTGTGCCAAATCTTTTACTTACACAGGGGCTTTCACATGGAAGGGAAGCTGGAAAAAACGTGCCCGTTCCTGCCAAAAGGCGCTGCTTTGCCAGTAACTGGCCTCAGTTTTCTGATGCTGCTCCTGCGAGCAGTTGGTGTGTTGAATTAGGGCTTCCTGCTGTCTTCTAACCCATGGGCTTCTCCTTGGCCTGACCCTGGGGAGGTCTTCCTCTGCTTCTGACCTTGCTGTCTGCAGCCACGGCACCGACGCCGATGCGTTCGGCGTCATAACTTCCCTTGAGCCAGAATAAACTGTGCAAGGGGGTGTGAGCTCATGTGCCTGTAAATCCCTTGGAAGGCTGGGAAGTACTTGGTTAATTAACAAAACAGAAGAGGGTCATTTGAACCATTTCTGAGAAGCGTTTTGTATTGGTTACAGCAAAGGTCTGGGCTTGAGAACTGTGCTTCGGCTACGGACCAGTCCAGCTCCCTCCATGCATCCTCAGACCCTCCCTCTGCCATAATGTGGGCAGGCTCTTCGGCAGCGTCCCACGAGGCTTTGCTTGCTTCAGCTCATCAGAAGATGCCGTGTTATACATAAAGGGCCACGTTTTAGACTGTGTCCGAGTTGTGGGTAGGCATGTCTGTGGGAAGGGTGGCAGGGCTGGCTGGCAGAGGTGGTTGTGCTGGATTCTCTGGTGGGAGACAGACAGATGGGACCAAGCCAGGTAAGCCGAGTCTGTCTTCCATCGGGATTCAGCATCTTGACTGTCAGGCCTGCATATGAGTCTATAACATCGCTTGAGGCCAGCTTTTGCATCCTGTTTTGTAATATTCCCTGACATTCCCCACATTCCTGGCAAGGAGACTTCTGTATTTTTTGAAATGTTCCTTTGTCTCTTTGCAAAACTGTGACATCCTTTAAAACTCCTTCTCCAAAAGTCCGTTGGCCTGATCTCTCCAGCAGCTCCTGTTAGCTTCATAAAGAAAAGGAAACCTTGAGCTTTGACTCCAACCCCAACACCGTCTCCTTCCAGTAGGGAGAAAGGGGGGAAAAAAGAGAGAGGAAGGGTCATGGTCTCCTGTTTGACTTGGGTGACCTCCACAAACCTCAGGTCCCTGCTGTTTGGTTCCATCCTTGTCCTAGGGTTTCACTCTGACCTCCACATTTTTGTGATGATTATGGGCTCATTAGCAGTGCTTTCATTGTCGCTGCAGCCCATCTGGACAGCATGGTCTGGAGGGTCCTGGGTTTGGAGGAGAACTTTGGAGGAGGCAGAAGCCACCACGGTGGTCCTTGGGTTGCCGTCCTGCCTCTACGGCTGGCCTCTTCTGTCTTAGCTACCAGGCTGTAAGGCAGCAAGCTGAGGGGTGGGTGGGATGTTTGCAGTGCTGTATCCTTTGATGGGGGATGAGAGACCTATCGTGTTTCCCACCGGGAATCAGAAACAAGGCGAGAAAGAAATACCCTGGTGTTGAAGCCCACAGCGTGACCCGGTGGAGAGTTTGACTTGAATCAATACGGCATGTTACCAGCTGCATCGGGATGTGTCTGGTCAACACCTCAGCCCTCCTTTGGTCACCCTACAGCCCGCCTTCAGGGAGACCAGGAGGAGACCAGCTGGAGAAGAAGCGTGAGCCAACAAGCCAACCCACAGGTCCCCGTGCCAGGTATTCTCCTGGTGCTGGGGCCTCCGTCCCTCACTTCTCTGGGCATCAGTTCCCCAGGACAGGCAGGGAGCCCCTTGGATGGGCTGTGCCAGCTCCCCCTTTCTCCCCTGGGTGAAGGGAACAGTGGCACTGGGACCTTCTCTGTGCCCTGGAAGGAGCTGTAGGCTCAGGGACCCTCTCAGCCTCCTCTCCTGGGCAGCATTTCAGTTTGCTCCGGATGAGAGGACGCCTGGCTGCCTCTCCCATCGCTCTGGAGCCAGCAAAGTCTCTCTCCTCCTTTCTCTCCCACCTACAGATGTTGGCTGAATGGAGACCCAAGAGGCAGCTGCTGCTCTTTTGCTGCAGCTGGAAATTACAATCTGGTTTCCTTCTGTGGCGCCAGGGTAGCGTTAATGACAGGAAGGTCCGGTCAGGGGTGGTGGTGGAAGAGGCTTTTCCTGAGGAGAACTGGACCAAAATCCCCTTGTCGAGGGGGAGGGCGTTGCAGCGGGCAGGACGTGTACATGGCACCCGCCTGGACCTCCTCGCACACCTCGCCCCGGCTGGGACCTGGTCCCAGGGCTGACATGAGCGCGGGGGTGTGTGTCCCCTGCGGAGAGCCAGCCTCAGCCACCAGCATCCCGCATCTCCAGCGTGCACCTGCAGCGTCAGCTGGGTTTGGTGTCTGCTCTCACGTGTGCACAGAAAGGTCGTCTTCACTGTCAAGTGTGGTTGGCTGAATCCCATGTTGGCTTTGAGCAATGCTCTCTGCAAGGGGAGTGCTTGCTTTCAGTCCCAAGAGGATCAAGACCTCTCGGATCAGGGATTTCATTAACCTGCTATGTCAAAACAGCTTTGTGGGATCCCTGAGCGGCTTTAGTGGTGCGTGTTGTGAGCTGGACTGGGCAGCAGCCAAGGCACCCTCCGTTAAAGCATGCTGAAGGGCAGCAGCACCACTGTCTCTGAGGCCCGGTACTTCCCTGCATCGCTGGGATGTGAGATCACATTTGGAAGCAGCTTTTGACTCCTCCCGCGTTGGTGGAAATTTTACACATGGTCGCTGGTAACTTGGATGGCCACGGGGACACCTCCCCATCTGCAAGGCGATCGCTGGGGTCAGCTGGACGCCCTTGCTGTCACGTGTGCGGGTGTTTTCGTCCCACTCCTTTCCAAGGTTTGTGCACAGATGCATTTACCAGCCTGCTCCTCTCGACTGTCCCCTTCTGCGCTTTGGACCTAGGATTCTCCCCTGCCAGGTCCCGCTCAACTGAAGGGATCTCACAACTCGTTCTGTAAACTGTTCATGCCAAAAGCATCGACTCGGGGAAGTGCAGTTGCAGAGAATGTGCTTTTCATTACGGAGACCAATCTCGTGACAACCAGAGTTCCTCGCTTGGACCATGCTGTTTCCTTCAGCTTCGGTCTGCCTGAAAAGGTCAGGTGAGTCCTGCCGGCCCGGAGGGAAGGAGCACTCCCAGGGCAAGGCGAAGCACCGATGGGTTGAGCGCAGACCATGAATCCATAGGGAATTAGGCAATTCAGTCTAGCTATCTTGGATAGCAGGTGCGTCTGTTCTTGTCCCTGAACCATCTTCTTCCAAAGCATGTAGTCCTCTTCGGTATCTTGAGGGGCTGGGAAATTTGATGGATCAGTCTTTGCTTCCAGTTTTCCCAACCTTCCCATCTCCTGCACACGGGAAAGGCTGCGTTCACGCCTGCTGCCCTGCCTGGCTGCGAGCGGCTGGCAGCTCCCCGGGTTTGCAAACGGTCGACCGAGGGAAGCCCTCAGCTGAAGTTTACAGGCGGTGGTTTGGCCAGTCAACGTCTGATGGGGTGAGAAAGGGAGTGTTGGTGGTCTCCGTCGCTCTCCTCCCTCCCAGCTTACTGCAGGGCCAACGCTCCCGGCCGGTCCCACTTCCAGAGCCTGGTGCCAGCACAATGCAGCCCTGCGGGAAGTTTCGCCCTTGAGCATCATCTCAGTACCTAATTTCTCCAGTCGCAATCGAAAGCTGCAACCCGCCTGGCTGTAATGGGTGTCCCGTACCAGGCTGGCCGTGGCCAGGACAGACCACCTGGGTGTCCCTGCTCCGGGGCACCTCGTGCCCGCTCACTGCGGGGAACAGCAACGACCGCTCTGGGGGGGAAGGGAGCCTGTCCCGCCGCTCGAGCTTACGGAGAGCTGGAAATGGTTAAGCAGCGTGCCTGCGTGCATGTGCGCTCTCGCTCGGGCTTCCTCGCGCGCTCTCCGCCTGCTCCCACCCCCGCTGTTTGCACAGTTCAGCCCTTCGCACGGCCGGGGATGTCCTGTTTGCTTCTAACCAGAAATCAGACGGCTGCCCGGGCAGGCAGGGTCAATGAGGGCCGATTTTATTAACTCGGTACGGTCGGCCCGCGTGGAAAAATCAGAGATCTCCAGTTGACTGCCTGCGGGAAGGTCTTTGGCCGGGAGAGCTCTGGCCTCCTGTGGATGCTCCTGGGGTGGCTGAGGTGGGGGATCAAGGAGGCCAGTGGTCATGCTGGTATTTTTTTCTGCATTTAATCCACGGTTTCCAATGAACAAAGCCAGGATTAACAGCTTCTGCCGTGGTGAGTCTGCTCGTGTCCCAGCTTTGTGTTTATATTGGGAGGTTTCAGCCAGCAAACAGGCTCTCGGGGGCAGATGGGAAAGTCTGTAAAATGACCTTTTTTTCTTGTCAGAGATTTCTTGAAAGCAGTGTTTCCTTCGCAGCGAGTCAGTTTGCTTTGGCTTTTATGCAGCAGGGTGAGGGAAGGGTTAGGAGGTGTAATTTGTTTTGTTCTTGAGCTTTTTTTTTTCTTTTCCTTTTCTTTTCTTGAAAAACAGACCAGGTTTTCCTTTATCTTTTTTTTGTTGTTGTTGTTTTCCCTTGAAATGACCTGTAGCTTCTGCCCCAATGGGAGCATGCCCGCTTGGAGAGGGGCTGCAGTGAGGTGTGCTCTGAGCCCCTGCCGAAATACGGCACTAGTGCCGAGGGTGCGGCTGTGCGTGGTAGGAAGACGAGGGGAAATGGATGCGACAAAGTACAGGCTGGTTTCAGTCGCATTGTGTGTGGCTTTTCTTTCAACCCCTCCGCTTCCCGCTTAAGATGCAGTAGGCGTAATAGATCTGCAGCCTTTTTAATATTTGGGCTTATTTCTCACAGAGTCAGCCAAGCTGGTGAAAGCGTGGTGGCCGCGCGGCATGCCAGCTCCTCCCGACATCGGTTGTTTCCTGAGCCCAAGCCAAAATGCCTTTTCCATGAGCCTGACCTCTGCCTCCTGCCAGGCAGCGAGGGCGGCCGGGGCGGCAGC
>NW_009616211.1:0-227 GCF_000690535.1 Cariama cristata
ACATGCCCCAAGGGGAGGCAGTGGCTCTTCTCCCCCCAGGGACGCCCTTCCCTGCCTTTGGGGTAAGGGGATTAGCGGGCTCTGAGCTGGGCTAAGTCAAGGTTGCGAGGAGGGGGCTCTCATCCCAGGGCGGCTGGGAAAGCCGATCAGTGACGGCCGAGGGGCCCCGGGACAGGGCAGGGTGGGAACAGGGGCACAGGGTGTCTGTGGGTGGTAGGAGAAGCTGG
>NW_009616212.1:0-615 GCF_000690535.1 Cariama cristata
TTATTATTATTATTATTATTATTGCTAGTACTATTATTTAAGGGACAGGCAATATGCCCCATTGCAATTTTACATGCATGCCTGGGAAAAAAAAAGCAGATGACATAAATCGCACGCATAATCTCAGGAGACAATCATTTTAAATCTTAATTGGCTGCCTTTTAAATATCATTTAAGGTCTCGTTTTCCCTGCCTCTCTCTCTCTAGTTAAGAAGGTGTTGTGTCAAAGTCTATTACCTTGCTGGACGTCTCGCCTCTAAGTTTTTTTTAAAAAATAGAACCATCAGCAGAGGTTTGAGAGGTCGATAAAGCTTTTAGATTTGGAGATGTTTTCAGGGAGCCCATTTCCTGCGGCTAAGAGTTGTTAATGGAGCTTAAGGAATTATCTTATGACTCGGGCTGGGAGAGCCGTATATTTCTTCGCTCCTGTTCCCTTGTCGAGGCTGAATATGCTGCTGTCAAACTCGCTTAATGAAAAGTAACGCGTCGCTGATTACAGTTTTATTTGGGCTCTATGTAAAAAGCACTGTTAATTTAGCATCCCCTCCTTTGTGTGTTTGAATTTGCCATGGCTGAATGATTTAGAGTCTCTCAGTTTCAAGCCGTTTCTCTATC
>NW_009616212.1:626-2405 GCF_000690535.1 Cariama cristata
CCCCCGCCCTTTTCTCAGTCTGCCTTTATATTTCTGCTTTGTACAGCCATACGAGCTGCCCGGCTTTCCCTTCCAGCCCTGTAGCCTCCTCTAAAGCAGCTGAAGCTGATCTTTGACTTGTGTTATTGAATCAAATGGCAAAATTAATTTCTCACACTCTTTTGTTCATACTTAAAAAAAAACAACACACGACTCACACAACAACAAAACAAACAACCTTTTAAGAGACCACTGCATTTGACGGCTGATCTAGAGATAAGGTTCGTGTACCAAAGCAAGAAACTATTTTCCCTCCCCCATAATTTGTACAGTCTCATCTCAGGATCGGTAATGTTTTGATGTGGGCGCGTACAGAAACACGCGTGATCTAATGCAGGGCCAGTCCCGTAGTCCGGAGGGATCTGCGCTTGTTATACAACAGACATAAACTTCACTCCAACTTGTTTTATAACGACAGTGACACGCAAATGAAGGGATAAAGCTTTGATCCGCTTTTCTTTTGCCTTTCGGTATTTCTGTGCGCCTGTGTTTTCCCCACAGCGTTATCGCCTTCGTTTCAAGTCGGGGTGGGATGGGGGGGGAGAGTTGCCTCCCAACCGAGTTGCTGACCAAATCGCGTTACCGGCCGGGGCCGGGCCGGGCCGTAGCGATTGACAGCTGGGTGCGGTGTGAGCTGGCAAACGCCTGCCCAGGACGGGGTGTGGGTGCTGGGTGCTCCGCAGCACCTTTAAGGCTAAGGAAGATATTTGGGTGCTCAGCGGAGGAGCCCTCTCCTTCCTCCACCCCCCCTCCCACATTCGGCTGTCCCTGTGTTGGGAGCAAGAATGAAGTCGTGTTCCCCCCCCCACGGGCCCCCCGTGGCCGGGAAGCCGAAGCCCCCCGGGAGCCCCGCTGTCACCCACCCGGCCCCACCACGCACCCCAAGGCTTGCACACCCAAACCCCCCCTCCAACTGCCCATCGCAGCAGGCAGAGAGTTTTGGTGTGTGTGTGTCCCCCATCCCGCTTCCCTCCGCCAACGGTTTGAGGGCAGCCCAAACGCTCGCCTTTCCTCCCTTCCCTCTTTCTCGCCCCCTTCATCCCCACCTCCTTAGTTTGGCTGAAAATAATTTGCTTTGTCTAAAGGGTTTCAGAGGCAAAGCTCGCCGGCCGCCCCGGCTGCATTAAAATTCCTGCCGGCCCAGCCTTTAGCTGCGATCGCGGCTCCCCGGAGACTCCACTTTCGCTATTACTGTCAAGTACCCTTGACTCTTTATTTTTGCCCTTTTATCTATTACAACTAATTCGAGTTCTTTTGCCCTTTTCAGTTTAAGACGTGGGCTTTCTGTAAAGCCTCCCCCTGCCACCGAGCTCTCCGGGTGCAGAGCCTTTAGAAATTGAGGGGTTTACTGTCAAAATGAAAATTTCACTTCAAATTATCTCGGCTGATGCACGTTTTCCAGGCCGGGGGCTCCTGTCTGAGCCTTTTGACAGCCAGATCAGCAGAGGGGTTCAGTGATCTCGATAATATCATCCAAGAGAGCGAAAGTCAATACAATGACAGGGAATATGACTGGATACAATCCAATTACGGCTGCTCGCAGAGAGGGGAAGGGCTTGATCTGATCTCCGCACCCGGATTCCTTTATTCAGTCCTTGCACTAACAGGTCTCGCTAGAAACTTTGCGGGCTGGAGTATGTTATATTTTGGCTGGGTGCTGTCTCGGTTGCGTTTATCGTTGCCTTTACATACATACATACATATATATATATTTCTGCATTGTATTCTTATTTATTTGCG
>NW_009616213.1:0-12593 GCF_000690535.1 Cariama cristata
CGGGGCCGGCCGAGCCTTGCCTGCGCCCTGGCTGCAGCAGGGGAAGGGTGCTGGTGTGCAGTTCTCAAGGCGCGCGTTTGTCGTGTTGATAAAAAAGTTTGAAAGGATTTTTCCTTTTTATGTAACCTTTGGGTTTGTTTTTTTCCTTTTAGCTTCTCTGACGGGCGGTGTAAAACTTCATTTTACCCCTTCAGAATGTCTAAGGGATGAAAAAAGAGCTCTTGCTATCAGTCAGAGTGTATAAAACCGGGTAGCAAAAGCACCAGCGTGTTCTGGTGCTGTCAGTAACCATCTTCAGGCGTGTTTACGGATGGACGCAGTCATAAGATATGATAGTTTTGTCAATATTCATTTATATTTAAATCATCATTTCAACTTGTCAAGTCCGCCTTCTGCTCTGTGAAAGATAAAGGTGATCTAAGACTATGTTCCGTTTATGTGCAATGTTTGCTGTATTGCTGAAGTTTTAAGTTGTTTATTGAGTCACTTCAGCATTGTTTTCATTCTAGCAAGATTTTGATGAACTGCCTTTTTTGTGGAATTACTGCTAGGAGTAAGTTTTGTAACGCAAGGTAGTACCTCTGTGAACAAGTTTTGGTATTGATGTGGGATCACCCCAGATCGTATGTTTTTTTTGTGTGGTTGCAACTATATTGAACCACTTTTAAATAATTTCAACAATCAGTTTAAAGATTCACTTCCCAGAAGCTGGGACATCTCTTGCAGGTAACTGTACTATGAAGAGTAATTGACTTTTCTTTTTGTAGGATGGATACTCACAGTTATCAGCTTATGAAAGGAAAAGACTAAAGAACATTACAGAAAACGCTAAATTCTTTGCTGCTTTAAAGCTGCATGAGGTTTGTATAGATTCTAAGTAGCATCAAAATGTGTAATAATTGTACTGTCAACCCTCTGGTTGTGAAACCCTTGCCTTACGGTGGCAGGTGTGTGAGGAAAGCCATGACAGCTTCCTGAGACATCAGGACTGCTTTGACTGGATTAAAAAATGGGGGTTTGTGCTGCTAGCTAGCTTTTTCCAGAGGGGAAGCCATTGGTTAAGCTTACAGAAAGTGAAGAAAGCAAAACTTGGCTCGTACGGCATTCTGTGCTGGCAGCGCCCGGCCGTGCTCGAGCCCGTGGTCCCAGAGCTGCCGCCGACCCAGCAGCACGGGTTGGGGCGGCCCTGGGGTAAAAGGCACCCGTGGAGGTGCTCGCCTCTGCCTTCCGGGCAGCGTGTGTGCGGTAGGTGCAGCGTCCTGCTGGGTTGTGTAAGGTGTGCTCCCTCCCCTGCCCCTGCGCCGCGGAGGGCATTCGGCTCCTGCATTTCAGGTTCGCTGGTTATCTAACGGGAGGGCGGCGGGGAGGCAGGTCTCGGGCTGTCGGGAGGGTTCAGCTCACCGCCCCGTGCTTGAGAGGCTCTTGGGAAGGGCCCGCAGGGAGGGTGCTGCTGGAGTCCTTCCCCGCGCTGTGTCTGGTCTGGGTGGACACAAGTGTGTTATAATTCTTCTGGTGTTGGAGAAGTTGTCTAGGAGATTGAGGCAGTGGAATTTCAAATGCTGTCGCATGAGTAGATCCAAATCTTTATCCTTCTTTCTGCACTCTTTCATTCCCTTACATTATTTTTATTTATTTTTTTTTAAACTCATAATGTATCCCTTTTCTGGCAGCAGTGAGTGAATTACCTCCTTGAATGGCTGCATCCTTGCTTGCTCATTATACCAGGCTGCAAGACATGGTTGGGCCTGTCTAGTAGGCGGTCAGACTCCTTACCACCAAGAGTGAAACTTGAGTAAAAATAGTGCCTTTTCTTCCAGTTATCCTCAGCGAGGTCAGTAAAGACTAGGCAGTCTGACTGTAGTCACAGCACTGACCACAGAGTAGTGAAGACTAGCAAAAGGAGCTGTAGCCGTCTCGGTTGCCGTTAGCACTGGCCAGTATGGGCTGGCAAACCCAAGCAGCAGGTAAATCTTCTCATGCCAGGCCTCGTGTGCTTTGGCCAGGGTAGTAGCGGAGCAGTGGTCTTATCCGGACGTTCCTAAACTTTTCTGAAGTCCAAATGAGCTAAACGTCTGTCTTCAAAATGTAATGGAGAAGACACTGCGAATGGAGGCCTCGGTGGTTACCGATTCTACTTTGAATGTCTTTCTGTGTCTGGCGCGTAGCATTAGAAGGTTTTCTTTGTTCCGTGAAGAGAAGGGCTGCAGAACGTTCGGGCGGTGCTGGGCTCCTGCGTGCCGTTCACAGAAATCAGGGAATTCGATGCTTAAAAATCCCTTTTTGCTATTGTTATAAATAATTGCGATGTAGTTTATTGCAACCTTTAGATAGTTGTATTTTATACAGGTTAATCTTTTTTCCTTGTTATATATATTTTTAATCTTTTTTTTTTTTCTTTTTAAGTCAGCTGCAAGACTTCAACAAATTGCAGCTAAACCGCAATCTCATGTCACCAAAAGGTAAAATAACTGTATATGAGATTTGTATCACTGTTCCTTCATTGTGTGTTAGCTGGTGTAGCACTTCCACCTGCACATACCTGATACTGCGAAGAGCGTGAGCTAGTGAGGAGTCTCCCTGTAAAGCTAAATCGGAATAACTGATTATCTTAAGCTGTTTGACTTGATGAATGGGTAGCTCCTCTAGGTAGTGCCTCTCCTCTGCCATCCTTTGGAAAGAAAATGGCAGTATTAATATCTTTTCTGTCAAATTACAGAATTTGTTCTTTTTGTGATGTTTATATTGAGGTATTTCAAGGACATTTCTTTTTTCTTGATGATATTTGGCATGATGGCTAAAGAAAGAAAGAAATGATAAAAACAAATGATGGGAAAAGGTGTGGGAAAGAGAGGGGGAGAACTAGATGCAAGAGATAGTGTAACCAATTAGCGTAGAAGACATTTGGCAGTGCCAAAACAGTGCCGGGCAAAGCAGAAAAATGAGCTTAAGTCCAAATAAAGAATAAGATACACGATGAAGGAAAGTGGAAAAAGATGACTAGATGAGTGAGCGGAAGGATGAATTATAAATAAGGAGGGTTGGGAAGAGAAGCGACAGTGGCAGGATGTATTACAAGCACAATAAAAACGCACTACATACATATGCATTGTAAAGTGCTCTTTTTGTTCGTTGCTATCACTGAAGGAAGAGTAATCGCAACCCTCCTAGAGGGAATCGGAACTAGTTAGGCTGTAGGGCTGTGCCACAGCGTTAGAGCTGTACATCTGAACCTACTATGTAGTCTGGTACTTAAATGCAGAGGACTTAAGTTATTTAACTGTGTCTGTAAGTTTGAAATGTTTGAATTGTTCTAGAGCTAAGCCTAAGAAGGCAGAAGATGAAACAATACGGCGAAGATCTATGCGCTTGCAAAGAGTAGCACCGTCTGGAATTCCAATGTTGGAGATGCCTGCCCAGCCGGGAGCAGAGGAATATGTGAGATGGGGCAGGGTTGGAGGAGGGGGGTGGGTGTATACACAGCAGCTTTATAAAAAAGGTGCTGGTGAAGTTGACTGATGATACTTGTTATTGCTGAGCTTCCTGTAAAAACCTCTAGACATTTGGGAAGGTGCGTTATGCAGTGGAAATAATAAAAGGTAAATTCTTTCACCCTCAAGCATCTTGAATAGCAGGCTTCCCATGTCCTCTCTGAAAGTTAGTCAATGTTCTGTGACTCAGGTTGATGAACTAACACAGGTTTGGATGATCAGAAGGGTCCTGAGGTAAAACGTTACGCATTTTTCAACAACCCATAGCTTTGAGCAGCTTTGAAATTCAAAGTTTTATCACTCTGTTTTAATGTTATTTCACTGTAACTTTTGATCTGGTTTATTTTCCTTTGAAATATTTACTATCTTTTTGAAGTACTGATGTAGCAACAAGTAAAAATTCTATTGCTCTGAGAAATGGGGATTTAAATCTTCCATGGTGCTGTAGAATAAAGCTAAATCTCTGTAACACAGTTCTTGAAGATCGACCTTGCTGGAGTATCAGAAAGGAGAGGAAAAAACATAGGGTAGCTATTTGTCTTTGCTGTTGTGTGCAGTAAAGTTCTATTTATCTTTTTAATAAGATGTCGATACAAACATTTTTTTTTAATATTTATTTCTTGTATTATTGTAGATGTGTTCTCAGAATATCTGGCCTGTGGAAGGTAACAATTCACCGTATTTGTAATTTTAGTTCTTTTGAGTTACGAAAATTGCTAATGTCATTCCAGCCTCAAGTTCCAGCCGGACCTTTGCCAATGGTTCCAGAAGATCAGATGGGGAGCAGCAAATTGACAGAGGGCTTATTGTCTACATGGATGAGGATAAGTGAGGTATTATTAGTTATAATTAGTGATTTTTGGATAACATCATTTAGCTTGGGTTCTAATTCTAATGAATGTTTCCTTTCTATCTGTAGATGAAAGCTAATGATACCGAAAAGCGTACGTGTGACATGGAAAGGTAATCTGAAGACAGCAGCTAAAAACTGGGTATTGTCTTGTTCTCCTTTTTAACTCTCTTGGATAGCTAACGTTTTACTGATGTTGTCTAGGTACCTAGACAGCCTGAACAGCATGGTCCTCAGTGAAGATAACATTAAAAAGGTTGTGAAATACCGAGTGTGTTCTATGGCTATCCATCCTTCTGAAAGCATCATCTTTGTGGCAGCTGGAGACAAGTCCGGGCAGATCGGTCTCTGGAATGTGGTGAGTTGTTTGTGTGCTCCTCACCTGCCGGAGCTGTTTGTTGCAGGATGGATGCAGATGGGGCGCAGCCCGGAGCATCATTTTGTCAGGCTTGTGATGGTATTTTAGGCTTTCCACACTATTACAGCTAACACCAGGGTGTCTGTTGAGGCTCGCCAGAATTGCTTGAAAAGTCTGTCTGGTCCTTGGCAAGCCCGGGTTTAATGGGAGGAAAGGTTGCACTGGTAATTTTTGGGAGCAGAGCGGAAGAAAATGGATCGCTGGCTGAAATAATATTATCAGTAAGGGTTAAAATCGCAATTCAGATTGAATTCAAATTGAGAGATTCAGGTTCTAATTACAGTACCCTTGTAGCAATACCACAGCTAGGTTTTGGAGAGAGAGGGGAAATGGATGCTCCAGTATTTGGGTTTTGAGCTTGAGTTACAAATTTTGGGTAACTGCTGTGAGTCACTGTTGTTCCAGACAGCAGAGATAAAATTGCTGTGCCAATATATGTGCTGGCACATACTTACATACATTGTCTCTGAAAAATAGCACAGCATTTGGTGCTTTGAAAACTTTTGGGGGTTTTGCTGATAGTCTCACCATCGGTTCTGAATTGCCTTAATTACTCCTGCAGCAAGAATCCTCATTCATGCCCTTGGCTTACACCTTTGTAACCTCCCCCCGCACTCTCTGCTTTGATCCCACCTCGTCCAAGCCAGCTGCTTGAAGTTCACACACACGCAGGTTTTCTTTTCCTTTTTTGCAATACCGTTAACCTCTGGAGTTTCGAGTCATTTCTGCTTTGACAGCATCAGGAAACTGATCGCCTAAATTCATCTCTGAGACTTGTACTCAATTGTAAAGAAGTTTAAAGTGCTCCATAGAGTTTAGAAGGCTCTGACAGCAGCTGCGGTTGCTGCCTGTCGAAGAGTGTGATCTGGTGATGGGGAGGCTGAGGTCTCCGAGCGCTGCAGGCTCTCTTTGTGGCCTTGCAAAGAAATTTCAGTGGAAGCCTAGAATTGTTAAAGC
Organism: Cariama cristata; assembly: GCF_000690535.1. Taxonomy (NCBI): domain Eukaryota; kingdom Metazoa; phylum Chordata; class Aves; order Cariamiformes; family Cariamidae; genus Cariama; species Cariama cristata. The sequence continues at coordinate 5,714 of NW_009616213.1, forward strand.
TTCTCTTTTTCCCTTTTGCTCTCTCTTTTTTTGTTTTCCTGAAGTGAGTTGGAGTTGACCAAGTTTGGGAGCAGAGTAATCTTTGTGGAATGAACCGGTACCTGTTCCAAAATGGTCTATTCAGTTTCTTTTAAAAGAACAGAGCTTGAATGATGCCAAAATTAGAAGAGAAGATACAGGAGATGACACTTTACATTCACTTTGGGTCACTATAATTCATCTTGAGTTCTAAGTAACCTAATACATACCTATTTTGATGTAAAAGGCGTACGCATACATTTGGTCCTCACCAGGTGTTCAGCTGCGGTAACTGAGAAGCCAGTTCTGTCAGTGAAAACGCGTGATGAGCAGATACAGTATTGACAACTGAAGTGCACTTAAATTGCAGCAGGAAGTTGCAGCTTTTCCTGATTGGGAAACAGAATTCTGAAACAGAGAGTAAATTCTTGGTGCCTTTTTGAGCTAAGTTACTTGTACAGTGGTGAAAATGGTAGCGGGAGGGAGGCTGTAGCCTAGCAGTGCTGTGTTGAGCAGACTGAGAACATTTGAAAAACAAAGACTTTGAAAGTGGCAGTAATTACTAGGAATAACTACAGCGATTAGGATCTGTGTCCACTGAATCTCAATTGTTTTTCAGAACTGTAAGTCTGAAGAAGGAGCACATGTCTTTATGCCACACAATTATCTGGTCAGCTGCATGCATTTTTCTCCGTTTAATCCTGCTCACTTGCTGTCTCTAAGCAGTGAGAGTCTGCGATGTGGTGATGTTACCAGAGCTGTCTTTGATGAGGTGAGTGCTCCCGCGCTTGTGCTGCAGACTCCTTGGAAATCTCTTGGTACGCGCTGCGGTGAAGTTTGAGTCTCCTTGTACCCAACTCATTATTTGTGGGTTGTTTTGTTAACAAGAAAGTTCAAGATTCTATTTCCACAAGGGCACATGAAGTAATCTTTAATTAACATCATAAAAATATGGAGATGCTTCCTACTCAATAAAACATAGTAACAGTTTGGGTACTCCCAATTTCACTCCTGCAGAGACAGTTGCAATTATTGAATTTAATTTCATATCTCCATACCTAAGCAGTATGTGCCTCTTTTCAAAAGCATTACCTTTTAACGATGACAAACAAGAACGATTTGAAGAACTAAATCTTACAAAAAAAAACCCCACCCAGATAAACATTGTAAAACAACATGAAGCATGAGCTGACTTTGCTTTTCTCAGGCTTCAAGTGAGCAAAATGACTGTCTCCGCAGTGAGCCAGACAGCTTAACTGAGGAGCTTCGTGATGCTTGCTTTGTTTACTTGTTTTTGACAGCTACATCTGCATTGATCAGCTCTGCAACACTGCAAAATAAAACAAGTTACAACAGTTTAAAGATTTTTTCCCCCAGCCCTTACAGGCACCCTAGTTTTGGTGGGGCTGCAGGCGGGCCAGCTGTCCGGGAAGAATCTGCAAGTGTTTGGTCAAGAGGCCAGGAAGGTCCAGGGGGGCTCTTTCTGGGAGACCAGTGCTTGCAAGGATGTGCCTTTAGAGGTTGGGGGAAGAGAAATGCCCTTCTGCTCCGCTTACCTTATGCTGACTTACACAGCCTTGTGATGCCTTTAGGAGTATTACTGCCATTGGAAAGAATACAGCTGCAAGTGGGGAGAGCCTGCACACCTAGAGAGAGCTGGAATATCGAAGCTTTCCTGCAGCGTTATTATACTTGCAGCTAGCTGCTGCTTTGAGAGGAAAGTACCATGGGATAAGATGGTTTGACATCCCAACTCTGCTCTCCCAAATTATAGGGAGCCAAATTCACATTTCTGCACCCGATTAAAGTTTTCTGTAGCATTGAAGAAAGGAACGGTATCGGTAATCCTCCCTCAGTATGCACTCAAGGATACCGGCCATTTGATTACTGGAACATAGAGGTGACAGTGTCTTGCAAGAGTTGTAACAGAGAATTCAGAGTATGTTGTTGCCAGTTGGTTTTGGGTGGTTAATTACCTCCCCTGTGGAAGGCATACCAGTTTTACAGAAAGATTAGCTACATGGATAGCTAAGGCTGGAGCTATCAAATTAGGTAGTCTTCATTAGTATTTTTAGTATCTTAGAAAGGGAAAGCGTGAAATCTACAGCCCATGGAGTGTTTTGGGTATTAGGAATAACTCTCTCTATGTCATGGAATAGTTTCGGTTACATTTGACCTTTTCTGACCTTTCAGATATGCAGAAGTGAAGAAAGCTTATCTTCCTTTGACTTTTTGGAAGATAATGCCTCCACTGCAATAGTAGGACACTGGGATGGCAACGTCGCTGTTGTGGACAGACGGACGCCAGGAACATCTTCAGAGCTTGATGCAGACATTGGCTTCAAAAGAACAAGGACAGTCCATGTTCACCCCGTGAATAAGCAATATTTCGTTGCTGCTGGCTCAGTGTATGTAGCTCAAAATGAACTGCAGTTGTTCTGGGTTTTCACTGTTCTACCTGCATTGGTGTCTGAAGGCAGCTATAAATGGCACGTTCGGAGGGCAGGAGCCACTGTTGATGGGGCAACCAATTTGTCAGCCTCAGTGTATAGTCAAAGCTTTCTTGATCTTTTTAGAAAACAAGATTTTAGTTCTTAGCAGGATTTAAAATGTGATACACTTTGACTTCCCTTCACCTTTTGGTAATGGGTATAGAATGGTCTTACGAGTTACCGTGTTTTTTGAGGGATCGCAGTGTAGAGGGATTTTAATGAGCTCTTGGTTTGGGCTAGTTTTGGTGCTCTCAAAATCCTTTGGAGTCGCTGGTCATTTGAGTGAATACGCACTGCTGAAGTGACGTTCTAAATGCAGCTCACATAAAACCTGCAGTGTCTCTTGAGTGTTTTTTGGTAAATGGAGAATAAGAACAATTATTTAACTGTCACCTTGTAAAGTGGTCCGTGTGGTATGTGTTGCAGGGATGTTTGTATTTATGATGTTCGATACCTGAAGTCTAGTGGGAACAAGCCTGTGAGCTCTCTTAAAGGACACACAAAAAGTGTTGCTTCTGCGTATTTCTCGCCTGTAACGGGGAAGCGAGTAGTGACGGTGTGTGCTGATGATAATCTGAGGTAAGACAGGGTGCAAGGAATGATCTTTATGGAAAATGTCAGCTGTTGTGGTTTTTTTTTGTTATTTCCTATCTGCATTACCCATCATTGAGAGCTTTCTGTCTTTATCACTTTTTACAAAAGGGGAATATCACAAAAGGGATAAAGATTTACTTGCATTGGCATTTTTAATGTTGTTTTTAATGATTATTTTTTTCTGAAGAGTATTTAACAGTGAACAGTAAAATACACAAGTACTGTTAGTCTTTAAAAAAACAAACAAACAAAACAAAACAGAACAAAAAACCCTGAAACCAACCAAGCAAGAACCAGCCAAAAACCTGGCTCATGAATACGGATACAAAATGCTTAGAAACTGAATTTATTTTTAGCTGCTGCTGCTTAAAATTATGATAATATCAGCTCTTTTGTAACTAGTCTACTATTTGATAATTTAAGCTGCTGTGAGTTGTGTTGTGTTAGAGAGAGAGTTTTTTTCTACTTTGTAGTTTTGTGACCATGATTTAAGTAATCTATTAATGTAAGTATCTGATTGCATCTGGATATTCACCATGGACATGTGTAGAAGTCTTAAACTGTATCTAAGCATAGCAGGTACAAAGCGGGGGGTGGGGGGCAATTAAGGCCAGGTTGAAAACCAGGCCTCTACAGCTTGCCTGTGTTATTAAAAGATGGGGTGCATTCTGGGGAGTTGTTGCAGCATTGTATGTTTTGTCTGGAAATCTGATTTTCTTTCTGTCCCTTCCACATAGACAGGGAAGAGTTCCTTTGTGAGAGTTCTGTGTTGCTGTAATGCTTTCTTTCCTCTGATGTATTTACTATATATAATTGAAGATTTGTTCTCTGTAGTAAGCTTGGTTATGAAAATTGTAAATCCGTGGCACTAACAGAACAAGCATCAGAGTACAAAATGGAGATGAATAAACCAGGGTATTTGTGCTCGACAGAATGGAGAAAACAGATACAGGTTCATTTATTTGCTGCCTCCTCTAAATTAAAAAGAAAGCAGGTTTTTACTCAGCAGTTCGTTGAACTTTTTGCCCTGGGCAGGGTGGGATCCTAAACATTTACCCGGGGTGAAGGAGAGCCCAGAATGGGAGATTGTTGATGGTTTCTGTCAGCCGAGCTCACCCTGCCTGAGGAGGTCCTGGCACTGGACGGCGCTAATGGTGGGGTTTCACTCTTGCATCTGTTTTCCCGTCTCTTGTGTTCTTCCCTGGGCAGCCTGTTTGTGGGGTGACTGAGTGGACGGGAGAGGATACTGGGCTGGAGGAGCCCCTCGTCCGTCCTCGCAAGCCGTTCGTAGAATCGTAGAATGGTTTGGGTTGGAAGGGACCTTAAAGAACCTAAAGTTCCACCTGCCCTGCCATGGGGGGTTCTCATTCTTGTATTGCTCTCTTTCTGTAACAGTTTTCAGAAAGGATGACCATCAATTCTAGCTAAAAGCAAATCCAATTAAAAAGGCAAATGTTATAATTTCTGTTGGAATATTGGTGCTTCTATTTGAGCTGGATGTCTCTGTGCTGTTTGTTGCTATATTCCAGAATCTCGTGTGGTCTGGCCTGCACCGATCTGTACTCTGTGAGGAAAGGACTGCCTTTTTTAGCACATGTACCTTACCAATGCACTGTTCTGTGTTACAGGGTCTATGACACCACCTCTTTGTCTTCCACGGTCGCAGCCCTGAGTACTATCAGGTAAGCTGCGCGCCCTGGGGCTGAGGAGCATGCTGCAGCCGGTCTGCTGTGGCAGGAGCGACCGGGGCGCGGAGGCTCTGCCGTGTTGGGTTTCCCACCGGCCTGGGGGGTCACTGGCAGCTGTGGGAGATCAGCCCTGGGACCCTCCTAGCCTGGGAATTTGCCCTTGTGGGTGCCTGCAGTGGCTTTTGTTCATAAAGCACGACTGGGGCATAGCTGCTTTAGGTTGATAAAGTCTACAGGGAAGCTTTCATGTCTTCCTGTGTACCCAGAACAGACCGTTTTGTGGCTTTTGAAATGTGTTTTGTTTCAGAATGCTTTTTCTTTGTGTGCTTTTTTAAGTATCAAAGGTTACTACGTAAGGGTAAATCCCATGTTTTGGGTAGAGTCTCAACACTTGTAAAAGCCCTTTGTGCTCCAGAAGGTGAATCATTGTCAGGGTTGGTTTGCCAAGGAGCCGGAACTGGATGAGCAACTGGCTTGAAAATTCTTAGTTTGCGGTTTATCGAAAGGCTTGATGCACGTTTGTCCTATTTTTACTAAAATAGACAACCATGAAACATCACTGCTTTGGCTAATAATCAGTTATGTCAAAATACCCTCTGCTTCATCTTCCTGCTCCCTTAGATTTCTTTGTCCCATCCCACGCATCACAGGATAATGATCCACTGAGGGACCTGAGCAGCACGATCTGTCCAGTCTGTGAACGTGCTGATGGTTTAGAAGGCGAGGAAGATGGGTTTAAGCAAAGACAGCATAAGTAATGATACTTAAAAATACTGGATTCGATAAGAGGAATATTTATCTCTTTCTTTTTCTCCCTGTTTGTTTCTCTGAAGACATAACAGTAACACAGGACGCTGGTTAACTAGGTTCAGAGCAATATGGGACCCCAAACAGGAAGACTGCTTCGTGGTGGGCAGCATGGCACGTCCAAGACAAATAGAAGTCTTCCAAGATACTGGAAAATTGTTGCACTCTTTTTATAACCTTGACTGCCTTGGTTCCGTGTGTTCCATTAATGTTGTTCATCCCAGTAAGAACATCCTAGTGGGCGGCAACTCCAGTGGCCGCCTTCATGTGTTCAAAGAATAAAAAAAAGCGGCTCAATTATTTTTTTTTTTTCCCCTTTTTGCATTAAATTTGTTTAATCTATATTAAGCAGTGCCTAAGCTAACTGTATTTTCTCAGGTCAAAAGTGTCTTCTAAAAGCTTTAAAATAAATCTTCTAAACTACCTTTGGCATTCCCTTCTTTAAAAAAAAAAGAAAAAAATTATTCCTGCTATGACAGTCAGTTTATACCAAAACGGATAGTTATTCCCAATACTGAAGTAACTTTTCAAAAAAAAGAAAAAAATGTTGGCTCAGTAGGATACGTGCTATGTGTAGGAGGCACTTAATGATTGTCATTAGTGACTGTGGAGCAGCCGTTCTCTGCGGCTCCCGCACTGTTCCCACCCTGGGCAGACCTTGGAGCAGCCCTCCAGTCCCTAAAGGGGCTGACAAGAAAGCTGGGGAGGGGCTTTTGACAAGGGCGTGGAGTGATGGGACATGGGCCAAGGGCTTTAAACGGGAAGAGGGAAGATTTAGATGAGATACAAGGAAGAAATTCTTCCCGGTGAGGGTGGTGAGGCAGCGGCAGAGGGTGCCCAGAGAAGCTGTGGCTGCCCCATCCCTGGGAGTGTTCAAGGCCAGGTTGGATGGGGCTGTGAGCGACCTGGTCTGGTGGAAGGTGTCCCTGCCCAGGGCAGGGGGGTTGGGACTAAAAACGTTTTAATTCCCCTCCCAGCCGTATGATTCTGTGACACCAGACGCACTGTTAAAGATGAGGTACCGGTGAGGGGTTACTGCGTTTATCAGCCTGTGTTTGCTGCACGCCAGTGTTGAGGGCTGGGTCCTGCAGCAACCTGCTGTGGCACAGTCGCGGTAAGACCGCGGTTTTGCAGCGAGTGCCGTGACCGCTGTGGTTTGCTTGTGCTCTGTGGCAGGCTGTTCGGGGTAGCAAACCCCAGCGCACCCGATTCGGTTCGGCACCACTGGCTCAGTGCTCCCCGCTGATGCCCTGACGGCTACAACGGGGCTCCCCTCGTGTC
>NW_009616214.1:0-1200 GCF_000690535.1 Cariama cristata
ACGTCTTTATTTCTCACAGCGTCTATCTCTTCAGCCAGGCCTCAGCCCCTGAGTAGCCAACCCTTGAACAAGAGTGAAAACTAAATAATAACGCTAGAAGGAGAGAGGAAAAATTAAGCGGTGGAAAGGAGAGGGAGGAGAAAGCTCTGCTCCGGCAGGGCTTGAAAAGAGGTGGCAAGTGAGCAGGATGCGACACGAGCGTGCCATCTCCAGGCGTGGAGGATGCAAGGTGTCCTCGGTGGATACCCGCTGCCCGGACAGTTGTCCCACCACCTCCGTGGGAGGGACAGTAGAGGAAGAGAGGGACGAAGGCTCTGCCTTCGGGAGGCAGAACGCAGCCGTCAGAGTTAGCTTGGCTGGGACGCCCAAGCCAGCGCCGCAGACTCAGGACACTTCTTGTCACAGTGTCCCGGGCAGGGTCGGCACCGTGCTGCTGGGGGTGAGCGAGCTGTCCCCCATCCACCACATCGCTTCCCACTTTGCATCTAGCACGATGATTCCCCAGATACCCAGTGATGTTCCAGCTCCTCCTGTTTGGATAAAATATCTGTAATTACACGCATGCCTAATTTGAATTATTTCCACAATGCAATCCTAGCGGTTTGGACCCTGCTAAGCAACTTGGCAGGAGACTCCCTTGTCAGCAGGGAGAGGTTAGGTGGTGGCACTTCTGCTCCTTGGGTGGGTGACCAGCGTGGCCATCGGGTGGTCACCACGGGGTGCCACCAGCTCATTCCCAGCACCCAGAGAGGGTCTTCCCTGGGGTCCAGCAGATTCCCCAATGTACTTTAGATGTCTGATCCCATAACAAGGAATAGGGAGGGGGATTTCTATATCTGCTCTTAGACCTGCCGTGGTCATCCCCGTTTTGAACCTGGGAGGGTGCGAGAAGTTAATTGATGGGCACGAGGCCTCGTTTGTAGCTGCGGAGACAACGGATGCTTTCCCAAAGCGACGCTGCCGTCAGAAGTTGTGGGGCTGGTGGAGAAGGTACTGAGTGAGTTTCTTTGGCCCGTGCCGGGTGAGACGTCAGATTTGATTCTCATCATGGTCCCTTCTGGCCCCGCAGTCAACAGGCTCAGAACTGAGGTTGGCTGGGGAACATGAACAGTTTCGTCAAATATTCAAGGTTTTAAAACCTGTTTTTTTTCCAGCGTGCAGCCAAACTGAGTCCTTTTGAAAGTTTTCCATGGCGAACCA
>NW_009616214.1:1223-1622 GCF_000690535.1 Cariama cristata
AAAAGAGCGGGGGGCTGTGAGCAGGCCCCGCCACGGGCAGCAGAAGCCTCCCCACCCCAGGCAGGGCATTTTGGGGGGCAGCTCGCTTCCCAGCAGGTCGGCATGTCCCAGCGATGAGCCCCCTCTGGTCCCCTCCCCACTGCTCGTCCCGCACACCCCGGTCCCCCGGCGTGGGCAGCCCCCAGCCCGCTGCTCCGGCAGGTCCCTGCCCGCGCTGTCAGGCCTGTTGTGCAGGCAGCTCTGTCTCCGCAGGGTGGGTTTCTTTCTGTGCGGGAGGGTGGTGCATCCCCTCGTAGCTGCGCTCAGCAGCCTTTCGCTGTCACGTTGCGTTATTTGCTGGATGAGAAGTGACTGATGAACCTTCCCCTCCGCTTCCCCTGCCTGCAAAATTCCCGGTAG
>NW_009616214.1:2087-2557 GCF_000690535.1 Cariama cristata
TTTTCGGCCCAGAGCAGCATCCGGCAGAGCCGCGCCGCCCCCCCCGCGCTGGGTTATCAATCCCCGCTCAGCATCGCCAGCGCCAGGCTGGGTCCTCTCCACTGGGAGCCCTTTTCCTACCCTCTGGCCACGAGAAAGACCAGTGTGGCTTAATTCTGCACAGTATCAACACCAAACAGACTCAGCCCAACGCTACTGGCTTCTCTTAATTCGTCTTTGTATTCCTCGTTTTTCATGAATTTTTAAAAAGTTTCCATTTCTCTCCGCACCTCCGTCTTATCCGCCGGGTTTCGGCGGGTTTGCCGGGGCGTGCGTGCCCCTGTGCCTGCACGGGCTCTGCATCCCCCCTCATCCTCCCGGAGAAAACAAAGGAGAGGGAAAGTCAGCTTGGATCTCCCCAACCTGGAAAGTTTTTGGGTGGCTTGAGAAATAAAATCTCCCGCAGTTTGGCAGGCGAAAGGGCCCGTGTG
>NW_009616215.1:0-270 GCF_000690535.1 Cariama cristata
TCCTTTTGTTGTTAATATATTTGTAAAAATATTTTTTGCTGTCTCTTACGACTGTGGACAGAGTTCAAGCTGGGCTTTTGCCTTTTGAATTTTCTCTCTGTCCATTCTCTCTAATTTTCTCTCATCTTTGTAGTCTTCCTGGGTTGCCTGTCCCTTCTTCCAGAGCTGGTAAACTCTCTTCTTATTGCTGAATTCCAGTCAGAGCTCTCTGTTCAACCAGGTCAATCTTCTTCCTCGTGGGCTCATCTTGCGGCACACTGGGGCAGACTG
>NW_009616215.1:461-724 GCF_000690535.1 Cariama cristata
GCTCTATGCCCGAGATGGCCTCCGACCACCATGTCTCCCACCAGTCCTTCTCTGTTTGCAAAAAGCAAGTCTAGCGGGGCACCTCTCCTGGTAGGCTCACTTACTAGTTGCATGAGGAAGTTATCTTCCAGACACTCCAGGAACCTCTTGGACTGCTTCCTTTCTGCTGTGTTGTATTTCCAGCAGACATCTGGTAAGTTGAAGTCCCCCACGAGAATAAGGGCCAGCTATTACGAGACTTCTGTCAGCCACCTGAAGAACAC
>NW_009616216.1:0-16775 GCF_000690535.1 Cariama cristata
TCTGATTTGATTGGTAATAAATTAAACAAAGTTTTCCCCAGGTTGAGTCCGTCACGGTAACTGGTGAGAGAGATCTTCCTGTTTTCATCTTGACCCTCGAGCCTTTTGCTGTATTTTCCCTCCCCTGTCCAGCTGAGGAGGGCAGTGATGGAGCGGCTTTGGGGGGCACCTGGCCTCCAGCCTGGGTCACCCCACCACAGACCTGTAGGTAAAAGGAGCTCACCTGCCACAGCAATGATCTGAGCTCCATCTGTAGCACATCCTATCTAAATACTGAATAAGATGACTCAAGTACTTTAAAGTACTTTAAAGACACAATTTGCCTCATTAATTCAGGAAAGAGACACTAAAGAATATTACATTCGCGTGAAATATATCTTGTTGCAGTACTGTAAATTTTTATAAAGTGTTAAAAACCAAACCAACCAACCACCAAACCAGTCTCCCCCACAACTTACCACCTGGCACCTGTTCCATGAATATCTTAATGAAGCCATTCTCACTAAGAGAACCTAAATACTGGACAATGTTCTTATGTTTGAGATGCTTATGCAAAGCTATTTCTTCATGCAGAGGTTGAGAGTACCTGGAAAGAAAAAAGCAGTTTATTCAATATTGACCTTCAGGAAGAAAGTCTTGTGTTTACTGTAGTAGGTGAAGTTCTATTTTAGGTCTTATGAAACACATTTACACTGAAAATGACTGTGTTAGATGCATGTAACAACAGTGGTTGTGACCACCACGTACTAAAAAACTATGCAGTTATATATAAATACACATTATATATATAAAATATATATAATATTCTGTATATACACACACAATGTTATAAATGTACATAAATAGACTGAGCAAAACAAAATCAGTGGAAAATGAAGTCCTCTCCAGCCTAACTCAAAGAGAATAAATTGTTGGGCAAGTGGTTGCATTCGACTAGTGCCAAAGTGAACTGGTAAACCATAAAGCTAGTGTATAATTAAAATGACCTCATTAATGAAAACAAATCACAACATTTAATCACCATTAAAGTAGGAGTCTTATCTGAAAGTAAGAGTGGGTAGCTATCAGAGTAAGAAAACAGGAATCATTTCATGGGGTAATATTCAGAAGAACTGATCAAAACAATTTCATCAGATGCAATTAGTCAAAGGTAAAATATTTTTCAGAGATTTAAGCTTTTCAGCAGTCTTTTTGCCAAGAAGGTTTCTCGAGTCCAGATCCTTCTCCAGCACGGATCACCACCAGAGCTCAGCACCTGATGTGCTCCCTGGGGCACCCCTAATGCTCTTCTTCCAACCATGGGTGAGCTGGGAGCAGGTCAGCTGCCCGGCTCTGGGCACTGTCTGGCAAAACGCAGACAACATGCTGTGAGTCTGGGGGCTGTTTTCACTAAAGCACTAACATCTGCAGGCAGACTTTCAGGGCAGGTGAAACAGATGAAGGACACAGACTTCCTTTGGTCAGTCCAGATGTGAGAAGGAGCTGCAGAGAGTCTTGAGCAAGTGGAAGATGTACTCAGATGTGTATACTGAGGGAGTACTAAACGTAACAGCAAACTCAACCTTGCAGCTACTTGCCACCAAAAAGAACAGTTTTATGGTCACCTTCAGCAGGTTGCTCTCAGCAGACTTCTCACCAACACTGGTACATTCTCATCCCCTAATGAACGGGCAGAAAAATTTTATTTAAATTATTTATTGGGAGGATGGGTAGCTTCCTGCTGCCTGAAGTCCAGGAGTTAGCTCTCCCTGGGCCCAGCTGAGTGCCAGTGCCAGGAATGCAATCAAAGCACGAATGCAACTGAAGTTGTTAGGGGAAAAGTGCCTGCAAGCTCCACTGCCTTTTGGGGCACGTAGTTACCAGCTCACCCTAACAACAGCATCAAGCTACAAGTGGTGGCTGAACTCTTAAAAAAAGTGGAGGGAAAATTAAAAAAAAAAAAGTGGGCATCTGAATATCCCTCTGGAAAACAACTGCTGCAGAAAACAAGGAAAATATTTGGTTAATGAAAAATATGATTATGCAACTCCAAGTCTATTTACTAAAAACTAATTTGAGTTTTGGCTTGCCTCTCCACACATGACTATAAAGATTCTGACTACACTGTTAGTCATTCAGAAGTGCAAAATCATCAGAGCTTATATTCCTGAGTTCTATTAATGGCATATTCATTCAGAGTGGCAACAGCAAGACCATAATAATTCTTCCTCCTACACCTTTAAACTGCCCAGTTAATCGAGTCTTGAGCAACTAAAATAAATTAGCAAATAAAAAAAAGCCGTAAGAAAACTCTCCAGTGGGATGAAACATTTATTAGTTTGGAACTTAGTCATTAGGAGACCTTAAATGGTACAAAGAAAGACAAATTCCAAGTCCTAGAAAACTAGATATACCATGTTATTTACCTAACATGATTTTACTTTAAATTGGAAAGTTGACATGGCCACTGGTACTATTCTGCAGTACTGGAAATGCACTTGAGGGCAACAGCATTGCAGGAAAGTTTCCTTTTGTTTCAAGATGTGTCTTGGTAGTCTAACGTTTCCTGACAATTAAGTAAATTATTCAGTAGCTTATATATTCAACATATAGCAGTATCGAAGACCCACTGCTTTTTGCACAGAAATAATTGCATTTCTGGCCATGCTCTGACTCAGAACTGAAATTATTTCTTACAAATTCAAAAGATGGTCATTTTTACTTCGAAAATGGTAAGAATTAACTTCAGAGATTAATTCTTTTCTTTCTGTAGATTTCTTTCAAAGTGCTAAGAGGTCAGGTCATAATTAATCAGAAATGAATTAATACATTTTTGTTACTTTGCCATTAAAAGAAGAATAATTGAAATTTGTCCTGGAAGCCTGTAAATATTTTTGAAAGTCTAGGTGAAAGACTAACAGCTTCTTAATAATCTCTTTTCCAGTAAGCTTTGCACATTGAACCTGAAACCTTTTCCATTGAAAATTCTTTCAAAATGTGTATTGGAGAAGAAAAATCTGGAATCTCCCCCTTTAAAGTAGTGATTGCTCTATTCGGGCTATCTTTCTATTGACCACAGCTGTTACAAACAAATGTCTTCTTAGCACATCCAAAACTTGCAACTCCATTTTGAGTCAAGAGACTTTCTTCTGAGAAATTACAACACATCTTGAAGTTAAATTTACAATAAGAATATAGAAGATGGAAGGATTCCCCTTTCCATAGTCTAAGTTCTAGTATCTTTAAAATATTGTGAGTATGGAAAAATTACTAGACCACACAATATCTCCCTATTGAACAGCCAATATATACATGGATTCAAGAAGATTTAGAAGGATTCATTTTTTAAACATCAAAGAAAAGAAACAGTGAGGATAGAATGAGGCCCACAATGATACCTTCCAGTCTGTAAATGACACAAAGAGAACTTTGTAAGAATTATCACACAGTGTCCTGTCAACATCTAGGCTCTAATACAATTTAAATAACAGTACTTCATGCTGGAGAGGTTGTAGAGAATATTGTTCCTCTTCCACAAATGGTGGGTTTACCCCCAGGGACGTACATTCTAGATAAAAGTGTGAAGAATAACAGCCACTGTGGTGGGTTAGAAAAGCCTCTTATATTTACTGTTTTGAATATTAGCACTCTCTTTCAGACGACTGCTATGTAGGTAGGGATGGGCAAAGCCAGCTTCCTTCCTGCTATTAGTTGTAGACTGAACACTGCACGAAGAAGGACAGACAGTTATTGCCTCCGACAGCAGAAATGCAGCATGCCAAAACATGGGAAATCCTGCCGAAGGACATCTATAGTAGCAAATCAAAAAAGCCAAATGGGCAAAAGAAGACAAGAAACTTGAAAATATGGATTCCATTCCCAGCTGAAATGACGGACAAAAATTCACTAGTTGGTACACTTGATATTTTTACCTACATTCATTTAGTATGCGATTCCTCCTGCTTCCAAGCAGTGTGCTGTCTTTATCAGAAGAGCTTCCTTCATAAAAACTATTTCTTTAACGATCGGGAAAGGAGGGATTTATCTTTCTGTTACCAACCATGGCAATGACTTTATTTCCTACTTTTCATAGCTTTCCTGAACCTAAGCCTGAGTTACAGTCTTTGATAACATTTTACAGTCTGTCTGAGAGGCACTTTAAAGATTCAGGCACTCAAGTCACCTGCTAAGCAGCAGCTTGTACAACACTTGACTACAAAAACCAAAGGCTAATGTAGAATTTAAGAATAAGAATAACTTGACAATTTAACACAGTTGGTTTCATTTGAAAAATCTTATCTTTAGACTTGCTATCACTTTTATCACAATATTTGTGGAAATGTATGTATTCAAAATAGGATACGCTGGAAGCCTCCAGATATACTGATATATGTCCTCCAGTACTGAGGACATCAAGTGTCTGGTCTTTACACGGTAACCTTTATAAATTATAACTCTGCATTAAAAATGTGGACAAGATGATCATTCCACATGATTTATTCTAAAGCTAAGAGGCTTCATAATAAATGATGCACAAACAGGAAAGGCAAATGTCTTTATGAACAATTCAGGCTCAGAATTTTAAAGGACTCCGCAAATCCTGAATTTCAATAGTTCTTTTATAAGGACAGGCCTGAGCGTGTCTAAGTAGATAGGGCTTATCACTAGGTGTTTGAGTGAGATTCTGCACTTCAGCAGTATTTGTTTTGGAAAGGAAAAGTGTTATAAACTACTAGTACCAAAACCAGTAAATGTCTGAATTCTCAGTTGTGATCATAATCCAACCTGCAACTTGGAAGCGTCTAGTTACAAAGGTAGGGAACACCATTATACACCACAGACAGGTAATTTATCGGCAGCTTTGTAGAAGAGGAACTCCTTGATCAGCAACCTGGTTGATCACGTTACTGATGAAATTATATAACGCACAAAATTTGGAATCAGCCACAGTTACTATACCTGCTGTCTCTCTCTGGGATTTCTTTAATAGCAATTCTGACTTGATTGCTCAAATCTCGTCCTGCATATACAATGCCGTAAGTTCCTTTCCCCAGAATGACTCGCTCGCCATTTTCATCATATTCATAATCATACTGCAAAGCAAACAACAACATGAAGTGAAGCAGCGAGATAGGATTTATTCCACCTGACCCTGCGCTCACAACTAAGGCATCTAGGATGCTAGCTGCTTTCTGCAGACCACGGACAAGGGAAGAAAAACACTTCAAGACGACAATTCAGATACCGTGCAGACATGCACGTATTTCTCCACAGGAAGCACTGGCTTCTAAGGTAGCCATTTCAGGTAAGTGCATGAAGCTAAGCTAGCCTTTACCTGTTTGTTCTGTGTAGTTATGATTGCATGTCTTAACAGCATCTGCAATTCTGCGGGCAGGTACTGTAAAAACAAGCGAAGACGACAGAGGGCACTCGGTGCCAAACGGAGAACTGCGGCTCCCACGCAGACAGGGAAAGCAAGGCAGGATACGCTTAATTTGTTCCAGATGCTCTCCTGACCTGACCACATCTTCCAAAACCAGCACAACCTCAATTTTGCCAGTGCCAGGTCAGCCAGCAGAGTGTGCCAGTGGAGGTTAGGCAGGATTGCTGTGTATTAAGCGTGGTTTCGGCTGAATTTGAATTTCAAAGAGTTTAAGGCCAGTCCGGAGAAGGTCATTAGACAGATTATCATCTGACCTGTCCTCTTGTGTAACAGAGACATGTAATTTCACATGCTCACTCCCATGCTAAACCCAGTAGCTTCAGCCTAGATAAAATATTTTTTATTTTCCTCCAAATAAAAACTGCTATCTTTTTAATAAAAGAGAGAAAGCGCTACTCCTTTTAGTACTCTGTTTCAACAACTAATTACTGTCATGCTGAAGTCATGCCTCAGTTCAAATTTCTTTGGTGTCACTATTTAACTACATTTTTCTTCAACAGATTAAAGAGACCATTAGCACGTCGTAATTTTTCCCATAAAAATATTTACCCACTGCAATCAAGTCACCCACTGCTTTTCTTTTTGCTAAAATAAACAAATTAGGCACCCTAAGGTTTTCATTATAGGGCATTTTTCTATCCCACAAGTCACTCTAGTGGTTTCTCTTTGTCCCATCTCTGATTTCAGATGTATTATACAACGCCAACATCAAAACTGGGACAGACGGCTGTCTGTATTCATTACGCAGCACTGATTCTCAGTTAGTTCTGGATGTCTCTAGAGCTTCGGGACACCAGAATTTCATGTGATAGGACATGGGCTTAGATATTCTATCCTGTTCCCTGCCACCTCAAAGAAAGCCTAAACACCCTAAGTAGTGTGTTGCACCCAATGGCCCTGTACTCACTTTTCAACTACGCGTACATTTGGATGGAAACCCCAGGTGAGAATACAGTGCATAGTGGTGTACTCGGACAAGCTATAACTTAGCGAACGGGGTGGTAGCAGGAGTAGGGCATCCTAAGCTTCAGTGAGAGGGCTAAGAGTATAAACAGACTCCCAGCAGCACCAACATCATCATCTGATTTGAGTTTGCTGTTCATGGCCATGCTTGCCTGCAGATGGTAACACGCCAGGACAAGCCTTCCCCTATTACAATTATATCCTTACTTGCTGTGCAGACGCCCTGCCAATAATGTAAGTGCACATGATTCCAGTGATGCATGAAATAGACAACAGTCTTTAAAATTTAAAGAGATGCTAATGCTGCCTGACTATGATTACACTCTGAAGTAACTGTTACAAGAGTCACTCTGTAATGAGCATGACTGGAGAATTCCAGAGTTGAGAACCTTCTCAAGTGAGTATGCTAACTGAAATAGGAGAGATTTAGCTATGCTGGTTATAAAAACTACATGAGGACCATTAAAAAGAATCATTAATTTATAAACAGTAAAGGATAAAATTTTGTAAACAATAACTTGTCTAACTTCTTCCAGAGAAGGGATGAGGAATGTACTCCCTTCAGCGAAATGCTACACTAGAAGCCCAAAATTCTTAGGGGGGGGGGGAAGTAAAAATACCTCTAGAGAGTCTCCATCACATTCCCCTTCCTCTGTAGTCTTCCCTATTTCTTCAGTGATACTGTTCACCATCTCAAAAAACCTGTTAAAAGGAAAAAAATAATAATAAAAGAGCAAAGCAAATACACACTTGAGACAGTATGGGGACAAAGAGAATGCTTCTCTCTAAAGCAATGAATGAACCAAAAGAGGACTTAAGTATAGTAAGTATAAACTCAGTGTAAAAGTTTGTTTGTCAGGGGGGAAAAAAAAAGTTTTGTTTACATGGAGAATTAACCATCAAAGTGTGCAGTTTTCCTACTTCTTTTACATACTCCTTTCATATATGCAAGACATCCATAATGTCTGAAATTATAGATTTTGAAATATGATTTCCATTTATGTATCAGGTGAAATTCTTATCCTATACCACCACTTCTTTATGTCCAATGAAAGCACTGAAGCATCATGAGAAGTGCCTAGAAGTCTTGCCTACGTTTGGAGGAGTTTTTGTAGTGCAGGAAGGCTAGCTTCAAGTTTTTGCTTGAATGAAAAGGAGGTCTATTTTACAACTTCTCATTAAAAAAAAAAAAATTTACACTATTACATACGACTTCTACACCTTAGAAAGAACACGAGTACAAATACCATGTCATGCTAAGGTATTCCTTACTCGTCTTCTAAGAAGTGCTTAGACACAAAAGGGGAATGAACATGGTAAAAGAACCTATGTGAACTAGAATGGATAAGAGAACAAGCTAGGCATTGGGCTGGGAGGTGGCCACAGCCATTAATATGGAGTACTACGGTGATTTTTGGTAAAGTTGCAAGCTTTTTTAGCACGAAAAGACATGAAATTTCCTCTGGGAATGCCTTCTGGATCCATTCAAGACCACAGCCTTCAAGCTTATGGAGCAGAAACACAGCTTAAAGAAATTGAGACACTCCTAATTTTCTGCAACAAACCCTTGCTAAATTTCCTGTAAGGATACTGGTACAAACTTACTTATGTAAACATTATGCTAATGTAAAAGAAATCAAGCATGCTCCTTCATAATCATAAACAAAATTTTTGTTACAGTAAGAGAGACATCTTGACCAGACTTTGTTGTTACCCAAAACGTTCCCACTTCAGAAAATCCATTTTAAGTTTAGGATGCTTTGTTGGGCTGCGGGCAACAAACACTTGTAGTGAGCCTTAACAGGATACGTACTAGAAAAATAATCCCACAAAGTGTGTAAATAAAATAATTAAATTTGCAATCGTATTTGTTTCTAATGTTTGTCTGAGCTTGCACTTCGACCCTTCAAACCTCATGCATCTCCAGGGTACTGCAGTTCTAAGCTTTCACATGAAAGATGGTGATCATTGAGGATGCTCAGATCAACTTTCACCATAGTTCTGAAATAGTCAGTCCCTGTTGTGGATGCAGACACCATCTACCCTATCACAGGCCATGGTTTTTCTGAAATAACTACAACTACGCACCTTCTGCAATGAAGTTCTGTGCAGAAATAGATTTGAAAGTCATCCGAGTTGTGCAGCACGTATAGGAAACAGCATCGTTCTTCAAACTTCGAAATGCTGAAAGAACAGCCAAGCAGAACATGTTACTGGAAAGATGCATTTGGACTTCTACCAGCTACGTCAAACCATGCAGATCAACCCATTTAATATGGGAAAGCACCAGATTAAACCTAAGTCGTCATAGTTTTTCCTTACTGTAAAACTACACTCTGGTATCCTCCAAAGTTCACATTCTGCTGCTTGCTATCATTCAGCTTGTCCTCCTAGTCCACACGTTGCACAAGAAAAAGTAGGAGCAAAGAGGTTAATAGGATTATTTCCATTGACCCGAGTAATTTTTGTCTTCAGTGCACTTAGGTAAGGCCCTTAGTTTCCACTCCCACAGCCAGGATGAAACATCCTTACAGGATCACAGTAGAAAGCTGGACTTTGAACTCAAATAATGAGTTCTTCCTGCTTTAGAAATCAGCCACAGCTCAATCCTGAACACAAAAATTTCTGATCAGCTCCTTGTGAATTGGTACATGGATAATATGTTGGAAAAATAATTTTAAAATAAGTCAGCATCAAAAAACGAAGTGAATGACTTTACCACCCTTGCCCACCCACGCCTTTCTTCAGTTTTGGTTTTACCTGCTATTACAGGAGAACAAAGATAACAAAGAAGTACATATGCCATTTTCTTATGGATGCATAGATGTCTCCACAGAAGAGCAAAAGAGGTGCAAAGTCTGGTAGTTGTCAGTTTTCTACCCCAAGTCGGCTGCAGCTCCTGCAAAGCTATTTGTTCACCAGAACTGTTGTATATGCATGTCATTACTGTGCTCCTTACAGAAAATATTAAACATTATTTGAAATAGCTCTTTCTGTAACTGTCACACGTTGAGTGCCAGGTGTCAAGCTGATGTAGTATAATTGATTGTTACTATATTAGAAAAGGGAAAAAACAAGACAGCTAGAGGTGTTACAAAGGAATATAATGCAGTATTTGAGAAACCAAGACAAGTTAAGTTTCCTTATTAACATTCTTAAGATACTGGACAAAATCCACAGTCTAGTGAAATCAATCTATTTTAGCTGGATCAAGATAGCCATCATGCTTTTAATTAATCTATAGCACAATAAAGTGGAACGCTATTGTATGCTGTGCCAAAGGATTGACGACTTGATTAACATGACAGTTTTTCTTTAAATATCAGGAAGTATTTGTAATTTTCAACCTTTAATAGGTGTCTGATCCTCGCTTCCTTTTATGATTCCTCTGTTGTAGAGCCCTGTAACTTCTGATGAACAAATGGCTCTTCAGACAAGCTGGGGGGCCTGCCTTTCATAAAGCTACTTACGAGAAGAGCGAGCTTCGTTATAAGAATATTTGTCTTTGGGTGTGGTGACTCATTTACTTCTACATCAGGAAAAATTTGTAAGTGCTAAGTAACGTACACATCTGGGAAGAGAGTCATTGTCCTCAGTTTATAAACCAACTTTTATTTCAAGTTTTCCAAGCATATAGGTAAACTCTCTAGATATGGAGTAACTGGTATCAACAGAATTACTCATTCATTTCAAGTTCCATGTAAGTTTAAACATTTTACTGAATAAACTGTCAGTTTAAACCTGACAAGCACAGAAGCCACTAACGCAGCAGTGAATAAAAGGGTAAGAATGTGGAGTGTACACAGAGGGTAGGCAAATTCATAAATATTTAAGGCCTTTAAGTGAGCATTTACATTGCTTATATGTTGCTTTCCTCCCTGAAAAAAAGTTGTTAAAGTGAAAAAAGGAATACTTAAAAATACCAAGTTATAAAAAGAGTCAGGATAATTTGCTCAGGAAATGCCTCACTCTGACAGTTCCCGAGCACACGTAGTACCCACTGACTTCTACAACAGCAGCATTGGGGCTAAACTTGCAAAACTCCAAAGACAAACAGGGAAGCATGATGTAGCGATGTAGCGTGGCCTTGTGCCCAGCTCGTGTATCACTCCCCTCAGTCAATGAGAAATACTGCAAATGCCGTAACTGTTGCTCACCAATACTACCAGATGAAACAGCTGAGCATTGGCAGCAACCACAGAGAAGCAGCTCTGTGGACCTTCGTCTGTGTTCTAGAAGCGTAGCAGTATACACACCTCCCCACTGTCATCAAAGTCTGACGAGATGCCAAGCTCCAAGAACTTGGGATGGAAAACGAACATCCTTGTTGTCAATTCTTAAGCTATGAAGAAAACTGGATGCAGATCTGAGTCCAACTTTTTCACTGTTTCTAACACTACATTCATCAGCGTGACCTCTGAGGCACTCTCCCACGGAAACAACACAAGTAGCAGCCATTGCATAATCTGGGGCTTGTCTCGAATACTGAGAAAAAGCCAATTTGTAGTCTAGCAACTTCAGTCTGTTACTTTATTTTTTATTTTTAAATTGGAAAAATAAAAGATGGTATCTTCTTATCATCCTAAGATGCCAAGCACCTTGGAGTAGTAGCCATGTTCCAAAAGCTCCAACGGAGCCTTTAAGATTAACAGTACTTTCTGGCCTGATTCAATCATAAAGATTTGTGTTGAGGAGGTCAAGAAGGCATATGACAAAGGCAGAGTTATTTACATCGGCACACAAACCACTAATCAATGAGTTTAAGCTAAACCCAATTACTAACACTCCCTGCACACAGAGTGGGATTCAGCCCTGTGCTGCTCAGAGAGCTCTATGTACTTTCCAAGGCCCTTCGCGATTCTTGAGAGCTGAACTCTATTACTCATGAAATCAGATGCTAATTACACCGGCTGATACAGAGCACCCTGAAGAAGTGACCCCTCAGTCTCTTCCTTGAATTATTTACCAACAACGTTAGCCATTTCAACGCCAGATGATTCTTCAGACCTGCTGTCTCCTTATGTAACGGAGTATTTCTGGAGGCCTTTTTCAACAAAGCCTCCAAGATCACATACAAAAACCTGCCTTGTACGTTAAGGTTGCACTTCTAAAGCTGGTTCTTAATAGTCTAGAAATGCTGAGAATCCTCATACAGCTGGGAACTCCCCCTTCCTAGACTGCTTTAAATCTAGGAGCTTCAAAGGAGCCAAAAATAGGCTTGATACAAAACCAGATTAGAAGCAGGCCTGGTTCTGAAGGCTGTCCCACTCCAAAGAACACCTGTTTTCATAAAATTAGGAAAAAACCCTGAAAAACACTGAAAAATTAAGTGATCAGAAACTTACATATATTTGGAAAGAGGAAAAAAAGCTTATTAAATTTTATACTTGCATAAGATAGATTTCCCCCTGCAGCTCCTCATGGAGGCAGCCAGAGAGTTTTCCAAGAATTCACAGTGACTCTCGGCTCACTGTAAAAAGTATTCCAAGTTGTTTAGGACATCTGTCCAGATGAACAGATTGGAAACTTAATTGTCAAATTAAAATGACAATTGACAGTTCAAGTAACAAATGCAGGAAGGTACACCAGAAACAGTACTGGCCACAGTGTGGTTTAATAGGGGGGAGAAGAAAGTGTGCGTGTGGGGGGGAAAGGGCAATAAACACACACTTTGGTTTTCTTTTTTTAGAAGCACACAAAAACATACTGTAACCAAAATGCAAACCAGACTGAACTAAGCGTATCATTGCAATTTTTGCCTAAAATAAGCTGAATCCCACAGGACTGAACTTCTGTGCCTATTGATAGGTTGGGTTTTTTTAAGTTACTTTTTGGAAGGAAACAGAATCATCCATCTATGCAAAAACCTCCTGCAAACATAGCAACAGCTTTGTCTATATGGAACAGCTATTATTAGAACAGAGCAATAACTATTTTAAAAACACGTAAGATTTCTGGACTTTTTTTTTTTTTAATTACACTAAAAGCAAACACTAAAAGTGGAAAGTTGCAGGATGCCAAAGTACAGATAAATCCTAGGAGGGGAAAAGATAAAAAAAAAAAAAAAAGGAGACTAAGACAAAGATTTGAGCCGAAGAGGTCACAGCAGTGGTAGAACACTACTTTCGTACCATCAGAAGATACAAATTGCATGGCTGGACCCTGCCAAACCAGACGCATGCTACGTTCAACCTGGGCTGGCAGAGCAGACCCACTAGCTTGGATTCAGCTGCTCCCTACTGACAACATGGCACACAATCCTGTACAGAACTCTCCATAGAAGTAGTCTCCTTGGTAGACAGAAAACATTTTTCCGAAATCAAGCAAATACAGGGCAAAGTTTCCTCCTTTGTCATTATCTCATAAGCCCTGTCCCAAAGAGGGAAGTGTGTTGAAAAAAGGAAAGGTAGCCTTGAACATATAACATCATTCTCTTCTAATCCAGTCAGGCCAGTCTTGCATGCGTCGTTCCTGATCCTAAGATTTATTAATCCATGTTAACCTACTCCATATGAATCTTTGGGAGGTTAGTGGTTGGGGTTTTTTGGTTGTTTTTTGTTTGTTTGTTTTTCCTTCTTTTTTTCCTTCTTCTATTGACTCTCTTTTCTGTTCTCTCAAACAATCTTAGAGTTTTCACTTTGTGGTCCAACCACCACTCTGCACTGACAGACTCCTCTCCTTACAGGCCTTCTCTGAAACACTTTTGCTGCCATATTCATAAACAGACACAGAAACAAAAAAAAAACCCAAATGTACACACAAAACCCAACAACAGGTAAGCAACTAGGATATTGCAAGACACCCTGATCTTGTCAGTTCCTCACATCCTCCCACTCTGCATCCACGTGTTACTCCTTGGCTTACGTATTCTGTGCACCAGGCAGCTCCTGGATGTGACAGAACTCGGGCAAAATGACACAAAACATCGGCAGTTATTTTAAGTCAATCTTAATTAGCATAAAGTGACTACCAACTTTTAGAAAATATTAGCTCTTTAATTCAACGGGCTATGTTTGCTAACTTTTACCCAACGAACCCTGCAAGTGGTCATTTCTGAATCTGGAATAAGACTCTTGAGGCTTCACTTAGAGCAGGGCACCTGTGAAAATACCTGCGATTCTCTGCTCCAATTCTGTAACTCCACCATGGTCCACAGCAGCAGCTTAATATAATACTCGTTCAGTTACCCTTTTCATTCCAAAACATGAAAGGGAAACAACTTACCTTACTCCCCTGATAGAAGCAGCACTGAAGTTCCACTCGTGGATACCCTTCTGTAACACACAGAAGAAAAGAAAGAAAACATTCCTTTTTATGAATAAAGCACCAGTAGGTGTATCTTCTAGACTGAAGCTCAAGAGATGAAAAGAGAAACATTTGAATTACAACAGCCTATTACCTTTTAACAGTTATTTTTCAGGGCTTTCTTTTTTTTCCACCCAAACCCAAAGCAACAGAAGTTGTAGACAGAAGTTTGGGGTTGTTTGTCTCTTCACTGGTTACTCTGCAAACACAATATACTCTTTCAGAATGCATGCAAAACAGCAGATCAGAAGGACGGCCAGTACAGCCTGGTCTACATGCTGAAATTGGGGTCACATGCAACCCTCTGGAAAGTGGGGAGGGGGAAATTCCATCTCTGAGAACACCAAGAGCCTGCTCTGGATGCTCAATGCCCTCACGTGTGGGCAGATCAGGCAGAGGGAGCTACAAGCAGGAAGACTGACACTGCAGAGCAAAGTGGGAAATTCTTGAAAAGTAGGAGGAATTGCTCAGGAAAGGAGCAAATCTGAAGGCCAAGTGTCCAAAGAAACAGAAAGGCGACTAGGAATCCAGACAAGAGCGCCAAGAATGTACCAAAAGCCCTAAGAGCTGCTGGAGTAATAAAGAAGGCTGGAAGAAAGAAGCCACACTCCGAAAACACAAAGGGCCAGGCCTCATTTATTTTCAGTTCTTTTAAATTTACATCTGTCACATTCTGCAGAACAGAGTTCTCTCTAAACATATTGCTCTGTGTTTATGTTCTAACAAAACTTTACTGTAGGAAACAGAAGCCTTCTGTATCTTCTAATGAAAACATTCTCCTTTCAGGAAAAGGTGGACCTACACCACCTCAAAGTCCTGGCAATCTTGAGATCCTATCGCAACGAGCAATATATTTGAAGAACCTTTGCTTTCTAGAGCTGAATTTCATTTGGCATTTTAGTGACCTGAGCAATTAAAAGGCAGAGAGACATTTCTTGTTGAGAGATAATTTACAGTATAAGGGCATAGTGTCAAATACAAACGTAATCAAATGTATTCCAGAAGACATGCAAGAGTGTAGCTTATAAAATATTTCGTGAACAGTGAAATATACAGAAGTCAGAACAGACACACTGCCAAAATAGTTGCACAATGTGCAGGAAGAGATAGTGGAAATTATTCTCCAAGCTATAAGCTTTCTATAAGGCTTCCTGCATCAACTTTCTCCTCTTCTGTAATCCTTTCCTCCCTGCTCAAGTCACATTAAAGATTGATGATTCTAATATAAAATATCCAACACAACGTACCAAAAATACAAGCAAACATATTTTTTGAGGAACACTATTAAAATTGCAAAGTACAAAGCGGTAACTCCAGTATCTCTTCAATGTTCAGTGCGGGGAAAGGTTTCTCCAGTGGGGTACAGCAACAGGAGAATGGTCCGATATTAAGAAAAGGTGGGATTGCACCTTGAAGTGGAGGTACTAACTGAACGCTAGTATGACCTGTTTGTGAAACTACTATTTGAGCTGCCTGGTTCTCTTGCATGAAGAAAGATCATCAACTCAATCCCTCTGCTAATAAGAAGGGTGTATCTGCTCCGTCTTTTACTCCTCCCTCCACATACAAACCCCGCCACTTTCCAATTTTCCATGCTTGGAAACTCTCTTCAGAGCTTAGCTATTGGCACTTCTCCAATTCCCACTACTGGGAATAATCTAAAATCTTAATAAATTATAATATACATCCTGACAGGCAGAAATGCTCAAGAAGTGTAAGTATTGTGGGGTTTACCTGTCATTTATGTGCGACTAATCTCTCACAGATTCGTACATCTTTTCTTTATCACCCGACGTTCTTGGGCAATGAAATAAAATAAAAGTTATGTCCCCTCATGATCTTGCCAAGTTTTGAATACATTGGAGTAAATGTATCAGGCGTGCTATCCAAATTCAGCATCTGTTCTTTGGTTAGGCAAAAAAACACCAACCACCCAAAACAAAACTCAAAATGGATTCAGAAGCCAACGCAAAACAGAGACAGGCTGTTCTATTTCAAACTTGCAAACAGCCGTGCTGCATTCCTCTAACCCCATGCGGAAAGGGCTGCTAAAATTAGGGAACTGCAAGGCAAAGGTAATGTGCATTCTACAAAATACGCTGCTATCTGATTTTTATAGGCATTTGTTTATGTTAAACTTGTAATTATTAAAGGCATGAATGTTAAGATATGCTGCTAAAAAAAGCCATGGAAAAGGAAGAAGCCACATTACTCATCCTGGTATTGACTGTCATTTCCCTATTCACTGCAAAATTGCCAGCTGCAGGCTCCACTGAGTTGCAGTTTGGATTTGAAATGGAAATTCAGTTTCTTTGTGCATGAAAGGAAGTTCACACACTTTGTAACTCACAATTCTTACTCTCAGAGCTGAATTTTGGAAAACAAGTAGAACCATTAATTTATGAGGCAAAATGAACTGAAAGCTGAAGTACGAGCTGGTAAAGCTCTGAGAGACCTATGGTAGGTAGGACTGAAATTGGATAGTTGAAGAAATTTCCAAGCCCAACTGTCTAACCTGCCCCTGCAGTAGGGATAGCTGGTCTTTGCTTGTTAATCAGCCCCTAAAATGCCCGTTTTCAGCCTAGTAAGGCTCAAAGTAAGAGTCTTCCTCTTAGCAGTAGGCTGGCAAATAATACATCATTTCCTTCACAAAATCTCTTCTCAACGAGAAATATCATACTGGTTATATTCAACTGAAAAAGGAAGCTGGTGCCTTCGAATTTCTCTAGTCCCGTTTCTCCCTGTAAGGTACCTGATGGATTCTAAGGACTTCGACAAACTTGTAACAACAGACTGTAACTGCGCAGCTGAAGGGGTAATTACCAAATTGCCCACTGCTTTCTTTCGATGGGCTTTATGGTTTGCAGAGCAAGGATGCCTGCGCTGAGTATCAATCAGATCCCTGGCTACTGAATAAGCTCACCACAGTAAGTGGCTAGATCAAAAGTACTGGGAAGTGCATTTAAAAGTGACCTTGTCTAATGCTATCGATTAACACTAGGGCAGCAAAAATAGGAAAACACTGATCTGCAGAAAATACAGAAATAGACTCCCCAAATCAGGAAGGGGGGGGGGGGGGGGGAGG
>NW_009616216.1:16806-18642 GCF_000690535.1 Cariama cristata
AGGTATAACATACTCTAGAGAAACTTTTAAAATGGAGTAACAGAATTACAGTAACAGAAAACACTACAAAGCAAAGGCAACAAACTCTGCAAAGCCAAAATACCTATCCACCGAACACCAGGCAGGTACCGACTAATACATCCAAATCCTTCTCCTAGTCACAGCATGACTGGGTAGTGAAGGGACACAGCTATGAAAAAAGCCATTGCTGAAAGAAGCAAAATATGCCAGTAGCTACAAGATACATGAATGTACCATTTTTGGAGTACGAGTGCACATGCTCAAGTAAGGTTAACTCAAACTGGAACATAAGAAGTCATGGCAATGAGATGCCATGTGCGGTCAGTACACCAAGCCTACTTGTTTTGCCTAAAAACAAACAAACGAAAAAATCAACACCACCACCCCCCCCAACCCCCAAACGAAACAATGCAAACAAAAAACCCACTGAGAGACATTAGGATTCTCCTCAAAAATACTGTAAGGTAAACAGAGAGAGAAAGGAATCACTTAACACACACTGCATTAGCAAAAGAACAAATGAGTATGAAATGGCAACAAATTCAGACTGAAAGCTAGAGGACTTAAAGAAACACTCTTCTACTTCACCAGCACTATCCCACTCCAGGTGCAGGGACATTCTCAAACCACTTCCCAGCACAAACAGTCATCTGTGAAACCTACGCTAGTATTCAGACAGAGCTTGATCACTTTATGTGAAACATTATACGGCAAGAGTGTCTGCAACAGAGGTGAAGAGGACTCAATAGTCCAGAAAATTCCTTCTTATGCTATAGATAAGGCACTTAACAGTATGGAAAGTATCGTTTGGAGGTGAACTACATACACACAAAAAAAAGCCTACAAAAACAACCCCAAAAAAAGCATCTACAAGTAGTTTCTAAATAAGACTAAATTCTGAATACTGAGGTACTTTCAGAACAGCTATTTTACAGTAGCAAGGTTTACTCTGTAGTATTGACAAATCATTATTTACTGTGTGGTAAATTTTGGTTTTGCCCAAGAATTGCATAAATTTATTTTTCATATTATCCTCAGAAGCTGAGCCTACTTGGAAAAACATCAGTCAGAATAAACCACAAATAAACAGAAATTCATTGGTCTAGGCAAACATTTCAGTTTGTGCTCTAAATATGCTATTTCAGCCACTGCCCATTTACATTTTCTCACGAACTCACAATAAAAATTCTACGCAGTACAGCCTCACATATTCTGCATGCAAAAATGTTTCTCCTTTAACAGACTAAAAGCACAAAAGCTGAAGGACAGATTATCTGAAAATTAGGTCTTCACTGTCCTATCCTGCAGGCAAACAAGATGCTGCCACGGAAGAATGAGCAGTGCTAGTTCTTACAAATTGCACCATTTCCAGTGTTGCGTCTCCACCTGACTCAGCCTCCATTCATGCTTCATGTACTCCTCCCATGTTTCCATGGCCTTGTCCTTCTCTGAGGTCCTACGATGTCCTCCCTGTCTTCACTCTTACCAAGATTTTGCTTCCTAAGCATCCCAGAGTGCAATAACCACTCTAGGTTTTCCTCTCCCCTTGCATCTCCAGAGTTTCCAAGCTCCTTCCCAAACACGTCTGGCTATCTCAGACCTTGACATGCAGACCTCCCAGCTTTTTCAGTTTTTAGACCTTCTGAGCATCTACCTATCCTTCTGCCAAATATTTCTTTGGCTTTTGGTTGATTCTGCTCCTACTATTGATTCCACTCTATTACTTTCATATGAAAGGGCTATTTACCACAGCTGACAAGCAAAACTGCAAATACAGGACGAAGCTAGTTCACAGAATCAATGTGGTTGGAAGAG
>NW_009616217.1:0-2214 GCF_000690535.1 Cariama cristata
GCCTGGCACTGCCGAAGGCCATCAACTTCTGTAGAACCAGGATTCTTTCTTAAGCTGGCTAGTAAGAGTTTGCAGGATTGGATTCAAAAAGAGCAGGGAACAATACAGATTGTATTTTTTTATTATTATTATTTCCACTAAATAAAAAATATAAATGAAATTAGATCATTTCTAGAAAAAAATCACTTCAGGTGACTTTTAGAGTAATCTAGGGAAATATGAGATGTTAACATAGCACTTTTGGTTCAGTAGTATTGTATGCTTTTTACAAGTCAAAATTCATCACATGTTTAATGTCATAATGACACCAGTAATGTTACCTTTTCTGAACAGACAAATATGCCTTATATTAAACGTATCCTTTTTTTTTTGTTCTACAATGCATATCCAAATGCCTTCTAGTCTGGCTAGTGTGGCTAATGGAAGCTCTTAAAAAGAAAAAAACGAACATTATGAGCTTCTTGAAATGTTTTTCAGATGATGTTGACTTCTTTATTTATAAGAAAAATTATTGCCATTAAAGGAATCCTATAACTATACATATACTGAGATTCTTAAGTGTTTTCCCACTTTTCCCTAAATGTGTCTTTTGATTATTAAAGTGGATTATAAAAGGGATAAATAAAATGCATGCAAACAGTTAAGTCAGCATGGAAAAATGTTTTGCAAAAATGAGGCTAGGTCTGAAAGCTTTTATATCAAAACATGCTTTGCTAATGTCTGGTACTAATGTGGAGTTGTTTGTAAATTATGTCAATTTTATAACTCTAGTTTTATACTCATAAAAGTTGTTTGCCTTTATTAAAAAAAGTTGGAAAAAATTGCTCCTGGAGTAGAAAAAACGTGTTCAAAGTGCCTTAATTCTGCAGATAAAAGTTTCAGTGTTATCTTAAGTGCTTTTATACTTCTGTTTTGAAACAAATACTCAATAAAGAATTTGGCTGAACTGTGCTTGCTTTCATTTGTAAATATTTTTTTGAATAGTGAAGCAAATTCTAAATATTCTTAAGCTTTCAGTATAGCTTTTAGTTTAAAAATGTGCTTTCACAGAAGCACACTGATGCTTCCCTTTCTCAGTTAGCACATGCTGATGCACTTAAACTGCATCACTCTCCTTAAACACAATTGAAAACGTATCCTAATTCCATAATCATGTACCATGAGCAATACTTCCACAATGGTAAAGCTCTCTGAGCATTGGATAAGCCCAGCTTACTGGGCTGCCAGACTCTCTCCATAGGGTGACCTCAGTATATACTATCACAGTGCTTTGGTGGAGGGACAGCTTTTAACCCAGGTAAGACCTAGATAGCTTTTGGGTGAGAATGCGAGCTCTTAGGTCTGCCTAGAAGGTGAACTGAAGCTGTCATCTTTCCCTGGGGCCTTTGACTGTCATTAAATCATTAACTTTAATCTGCTTTCTTCATTGTTGTGCCACTGTGAGCTGTCAGTCAAGTAAGATTTCAAAGGATAGTAATGATGTTAGGGGAGGAATGTGTCTGCGTTCTCCTCTCCCCCAAAAAGATTAGGAGATGGGGAAGAAAATGGAATGGAACTGACAGATGAAGTATGTACAGGAACTGGGGAGGAAGCAGAAGGAGATGAGAAAATGGCTTAAAACTCATCCTGTAGTAGGACATTTTTAATATTTCAAGGGGGAATAAACTTGTAACGTACTAATTTTGGTATATTTTCTGCTTTGATAACATTTTAAAACCTCTGGTAGTCACTAAAATATCTTTCTGTACTTCACCTTTCATTAATATAATCCAGGTGAAATACAACAATATACAAAAGTCACTCCTCCGTGAACACTTGTTTCCCTGATACTCCATCCCCACAGAAGGTGTCTGCCCAGCTGCACTGCACAATGATGTGTCTTTTGATGGACTTGCTTTTTCTATTTATCTGAACAAGAATCCTTCCACAACACAATGTAGAAAGAAAATCAGCATGTTCTTTTAATTGCTTTTCATATAGTTAGTGATTTCTATCTCAACATCGACAGTCTTCTACCAAAAAGCAGATTTGGAGAACTTTTGTGACTAAGATTCCTCCCACCTCATTATCTATTTCCCCTTACCTTATAATAATTTAAACTAATGTAATGTAATTAAACAAGGGATTAGCATACTGCCAAGTCAAAATTCTTACTCATACCAGAGAACTCACTCTTTTCTTCAGTATTTCCTTATAATTTCTTGGAGATTTATA
>NW_009616218.1:0-1168 GCF_000690535.1 Cariama cristata
GCACGTATGTGCTGGTGTGTGTCTGTGTGCGCACACATGTACGTGCCGACGTGTGCCTGTGTCTGCACATATATATGTGCTGGCATGTGCCTGCATGTGCACACATGTATGTTGATGTGTGTCTCTGCGTGCCCACGTATACGTGCTGATGTGTGTGCACACATATATGTTGATGTGTTGCTGTGCACGCACACATATATGTTGATAATGTGTCTGTGTGCACACATATACGTGCTGATGTGTGTCAGTGTGTGCGCACATACGCATGCTCACGTGTGCCTGTGTGCACACATACACATGCTGGTATGTGCCTGTATGTGCACACATATATGTTGATGTGTGCCTGTGTGTGCACACGTATACGTGCTCATGTGTGTCAGCATGTGCACACATATGTGTTGATGTGTGTCTCTGCGTGCCCACGTATACGTGCTGATGTGTGTGTGCACACTTATATGTTGATGTGTGCCTGTGCACGCACACATATATGTTGATAATGTGTCTGTGTGTGCACATATATACGTGCTGATGTGTGTCTGTGTGCACACAAATACGTGCTGATGTGTGTCTGCGGCTCCACGTACAGGCTCCTGTCCTCTATGTTTAGTTGTGTGCTGCTGATCTGTGCTTGTAGATTTGTGTGCAGATGTGTGTGTGCAGATGTGTTTGTGCGTACAGATGTGCTTGTGTGTGTAGATGTGTGTGTGCAGATGTGTGTGTGGGTGCTGATGCATGCAGTTGCGTGCTCATTTGTGCTGATGTATTTGGGGATGTGGGTGTGGATGCCACTGGTGTGTGTGTGTGTAGGTGTGCAAGTGCTTGTGTGTGCCAGATGTGTGTGTAGATGTACACATGGACACCTGTAGAGACGGGGGGGGCTGTGCTGATGCACGTGCACAGACGTGTGCGCACAGAGCTGTGCGTGGGCGCGTGTGAAGATGTGTGCACGCAGATGTGCGTGCAGCTGCGTGTGTGCAAATAAGCACCCGCATACGCAGATGCGTGTGCAGACGTGGGCATGCCGATGCGTGTGCAGAAGCGTGTGTGCACAGACGCATGTGCAGGCATGTGTGTGTACACGTGTGGGCACAGCTGTGCGTACAGATGCGGGAGCAGAGATGCATCTGCGGACAGATGTGCGCACACAGCCCCGCGCCCCCAGAGCTGC
>NW_009616219.1:0-477 GCF_000690535.1 Cariama cristata
ATTCCGGTTGTCAGAAAGAAGATTCAGAGGCACCTCAATTTCTGCGTGAAGGGCGGACACGGTCCTTACTAAATCTTTCTCCGTGTAGCAGAGAAAGCCATCACAACAATTCAAGGAGGAGAATTCAAACCAGATCAAATGAGAGAGCTTGCATCAAGTGTTAAGAATGAGGGCAAATAAATTACTTAGGTCGTGGATGGCTCTGTTTCTTGATGTTTTCATTGGCTTCAGCAAGGAGAGATTTCACACCCCTGACAGCGGTCACTCACCCAGTCTCTCTAGCCTCTCCGCGGTCCATGAAGAAAGATAAAAACTCCTGCAGAGGATGATTCTGTGTATCTAGATCAAGTGTCTGCTTTGAACTGCCTTCTGGAGGGGCCCATCTCTCTCCCTGCCATGATTACCGAGGGATCCCAGAGAGAGCAGGCATCTGCCAGGTAAGCGACTGGGTAGCACAAAAGTCCTACCTACCCTCTA
>NW_009616220.1:0-912 GCF_000690535.1 Cariama cristata
GCTCCCTGCTCCGCTCCTTTCCACAGGAGGGACAATTGTCCGACAGTTCCTTTTCTCCCTGCAATGTTCAGAGCGTGTTGAACATCCGATCTCTCCTGTCTGCCCTCCCCAGTGACCCGCAGCCGGGAAATCAGAGCAGCGCTCCCGGTCAGCCTGCGCTCTCGGGAGCGTCTGCACGCCCGCGCCAGCCGGGCTAGCCGCCAAGATGTTCTGCTTTCCTGGGACTACCATCGTTTTTTCCTTCTCCTCCCCTCAATAAATATGCTGCTAAAAAGAACCAACAAACCCAAAAAGGGGCAGGCTACGAGCCCCACGCGCTTCCCTCCCAGCACGCGGTCCCAGCGCTGCCTCTGTCCTGGGCTCAGGCGGGTTGGAGGCGAGGGGGCGGACTGGGATTTTTCTCACCAAATAGCAGGCTGGGCTGTCTGCGAAAACAAAACACTACTAACAAACGCATTGGGAAGGTTACCGTACTTAAGAGAAAATTAGGCAGCGCACCCTCTCTTGCAGCCTCACCCCAAAGTCTGGAAGGAGGTGTCGAGATGAAACAGCGTTAACCCCTGCCGTGAAGGCATCAGCCGAGCGCCTCGTCCCAACAGTTCCTCCTGGCCTTTAAAGGCAAGGACGTGCTCTACTCCATATATTAATCTCCTAATCACTAAATTAATTTCCATCTCAGTTACAGCACACTCAGCGTCTATTAGTAAATCATGTCCTAGCTGCTTAGCAACTTTTGTTATAAGATTCCTATTAGATCACGTTTCAAACCGTCGGAGATGGAACAGCTATTATCTTAATAAGTTAAACATTAAAGGCACTCGGGTGGAGACGGGGAGCGCTCCGGCTGCTGGCAGCCACGCACGGCCTGCGTGGGCACACCCCCGCCGGCCATGGCGGGGACCCCTGCACCTC
>NW_009616221.1:0-1031 GCF_000690535.1 Cariama cristata
GCTAGAGACGGGTGTGGAAATGGTATGATGGACAGGTGTGCAAATGCGTGTGTAAATGGTGTAATGGACGGCTGTGGGAATGCGCCTGGGGGTGGTGTGATGGACGGGTGTGCAAAGGCGTGTGCAAATGGTGCAATGGACGGCTGTGGGAATGCGCCTGGGGGTGGTGTGATGGACGGGTGTGCAAAGGCGTGTGCAAATGGTGCAATGGACGGCTGTGGGAATGCGCCTGGGGGTGGTGCGATGGATGGGTGTGGGAAAGCGCGTGCAAATGGGCCTGGGGATGGTGCTATAGACGGGTGTGCAAGGGCGTGTGCGAATGGTGCGATGGATGGGTGTGTAAATGTACCTGGGGGTGGTGCTATAGACGGGTGTGGAAATGGTATGATGGACAGGTGTGCAAATGCGTGTGTAAATGGTGTGATGGATGGGTGTGGGAATGCGCCTGGGGGTGGTGTGATGGATGGGTGTGCGAATGCATGTGTAAATGGTGCGATGGATGGGTGTGTAAATGTACCTGGGGGTGGTGCTATAGACGGGTGTGGAAATGGTATGATGGACAGGTGTGCAAATGCGTGTGTAAATGGTGTGATGGATGGGTGTGGGAATGCGCCTGGGGGTGGTGTGATGGATGGGTGTGCGAATGCATGTGTAAATGGTGCGATGGATGGGTGTGTAAATGTACCTGGGGGTGGTGCTATAGACGGGTGTGGAAATGGTATGATGGACAGGTGTGCAAATGCGTGTGTAAATGGTGTGATGGATGGGTGTGGGAATGCGCCTGGGGGTGGTGTGATGGACGGGTGTGCAAAGGCGTGTGCAAATGGTGCGATGGACGGGTGTGCGAATGCGCCTGGGGGTGGTGCGATGACAGGCGTGCAAATGTGTGTGCACACCCACCTGGGAATGGTGTGATGGACGGACGCGCCGGGGGCGGTGCTGCAGGCGGGCGTTTGCACGCGCGTTGACCCTTCGACCTGCAGAGGCGCCCGCGGGGGCGTTTGCAGCCCCAGCCCCGGTTGCAGTTTTGG
>NW_009616222.1:0-1453 GCF_000690535.1 Cariama cristata
CCCGGCTGCAGCCCCCGTGATGCATGCAGACGTGCCCGGCCGTAACCCGTGGGCTGGCACGGCCACATGGCAGATGCCTGGTAGCCACCACCGGCACAGACAGTGCCACCACCCTCGCTGCCGGAGCGAGGCCGGATTATCCCGAGGTGGCTATGAAATTGTAATCTGTGGTTTGGAGTTAGCGGTTGCTCCGAGAGAGACGGTAAATGAAGCAAAAGGAGGAGAAATGCTATTCCTTCTTAACCAGCAGCAAACAACTTGTGTTGGCAGCTGCCAAACAAGAGCCTTCCGTGCCAGATTCAGATGGGACGCGGCAGCAGGGTTTGCCACGGGGCCTGGGGCACGCCAGAGAGGCGACAGCACATTCAGAGGTGGAAACCAAGCGCCAGGCTCCCATCTGTAAGCCAGATGGAAAACAAGGGTACTTGTTTTGTTTTAAAATTGTCATGGACATTTGGAAAAAATACAGAATTTGGTTTTAAAACAAGGAAAACAGGCGCTGATGAAACCTAGAAAAGAAGCAGTTGAGTTAAACTTGAGATGATTACGTTTGTACCCAACATTTTTCTCTGTATTAGGAAAGACAAGCCAGGACACGCCATCAGGAAAGCTCAGTGGAAAAACATCTTCAGTTCAAGAACTCAATTGAGGAGCAAAACTTGATGGTACCGGATTAAACGCTGGGGGGTTTATCTGATTTGTGCAGTTGCATCAATTCCTGTGATTACTGCTGCTTGAAAGGAGCAGGCTGGGAGATGCCAGCTCAGCACTGGTGTTACTGGGTCTGCGAGGATGTGCTAAACCCTGGGAACAGGGGATCCCAGACTCGGTCATCTGCTTGGTCTTACAATGCAGAGAATGGTGGATAAGTGAATGTGTCCACAGCACAGGTGAAAAAGGAGATCATCAGGCCAGGGTGATAAGAATGAGTCTGTAAGTGTAACGATGAGCAAGTGGAAATGCGGGGTCAGTGTGGGGTTAGGTGTGATCCCACGGCCGAGAGGAAGGGGCTGCAGGGTTTCCTTTTGCTTCGCGGGGCTCAGCTGGGCCCCTCGGCAGGCGCCCGGGGCGCAGGACCCCTCGGCCCAGCCGCCTCCCCCTGCCTCTCCGTCTGCTGCAGCTCCTCCAGTTGTCCCGACATAAAACCGCTGTTTTCCACCTAGGGAGGTGGCCACTGCACCCGGTCGGTGCCACCTGCGCTTGCACAAGAGGGCTTGAGCAGATCTAGCAGGTCCTGTCCCCAAAGCTGGGCTGCTGCTCTCACCACCCCTTCCGCTTTCTGCCACTTCTGCTTTGAAGTTAACTTAAACGTTAACGTGTATTTTTGTTATATTGGTTTTTTTTTGTCTGGAACTTAACCTGCTTCTGCTTTAATTCCAGATAACGATGCTCAGATCTGACATTATAATTACAGGTTCAGGCACAAGCACCAGTTTCGCTCTTCGGAGCGGCG
>NW_009616222.1:1604-26170 GCF_000690535.1 Cariama cristata
CCAGCCGCCCTCTCCCAGCCCTGGCGCTGACTTCTCGGGGAAGGCAGAAACCAGAAGCTTTTGGGTCTGGCAGAGGTGAGAAGCTGGATGTGAATTGCTGTGGTTTGAAGGCATCTGAAGGATTTTTCTGTTCCCTTATGGCTTTTTCCAGCAGCGGCGAGACCCAGCACTGGTAGCCCACCCTGCGCTTGGGCATGGAGGTGTCTGTGCTGGTCACTGGTGTGCTGAGCGGAGCCGGTCTCATTGCTGGACTTGGTGCCTGGGGTGCAGCACAGGGCAATCTAGGAATACTTTTAATATCTCTTGAGCTGTTTGTCTTTTTTTACTCTTGGATTTAGTCTTTACAGAGTTTACTCTGTAAAGTAAAAATTTTTTGTAAAATAAAATAATAAAAAAAAAGTACAATAATAAAAATAATAATAATAATACAGATTGACTCTTGGAAACAAGGTCAGATTTTCCCTGGCTTACAGCCTCAGCCGTTTACACAAGGCTCCGCTAGTGTATTCCTCTCTGATGTGACCAGGCTGATACTCGGGATGGTTAATTAGTGATTTCTGATTGACAACGCAGGCGGCAAGGTCGCTTCGGGCAGTCAGGGCACCTTCTCCAGCAATCTCAGTTTATCAGAAAGCTTGTCCATCCATGGTGTTCCTGCCGGCAGCATCTGGCAGAATCGGCTCTTCCAGTAGTTGGGAGCTTGTGGGGAAAGGGTGGAGGGGTGAGCTTGTGGGAAATGGTTGGAGGGATTTGATGGTAATAAAGTGGTATAATAGTAGTGTTCTTCTCAAGCAGCTCTTAGTCCTAGTGTTCAGAGCACTTGCCTGGAAGTTTACATGAACTTTGCTCTCCAGTATGCTTAGCCAGGGACATTACAGAATTACTTATATTCTGGTTAATAATTAGTGCGGTACAGTTTGGAAGCTGTAGCTGTGGGTAGGTTTGGTATAATAGTAGTGTTCTTCTCAAGCAGCTCTTAGTCCTAGTGTTCAGAGCACTTGCCTGGAAGTTTACATGAACTTTGCTCTCCAGTATGCTTAGCCAGGGACATTACAGAATTACTTATATTCTGGTTAATAATTAGTGCGGTACAGTTTGGAAGCTGTAGCTGTGGGTAGGTTTGGCGTGGGTGGGGCGGTTGCACCGCCGCCCGGTGATGGATGCAGCCTCTGAGAAAGAGGTCAAATAAGTTAATTTTCACTTTTCCTCAAGTACTGCTTGCAAGGAGTCAGCGTGCAATGAGTACTTGAAGCCCTGTACGTTCAAGCAGGAGGGAAATCTTATTGTGTCGGCGTATGCTCCCGCTTCATCACCGTGCGGTGCTCGGGCAGGAGCCTCCGTCAGAACGAGCGCCTGCGGGGAGGGGAGGCTGGCGTTTTGGGGGAAGACGAGGTGAACCCATAGAGCAGGGCTGTATAGATCATCGCCCAGCTCCCGCGTGCTGTGGGTGCTATTGGATCGGTGGCGTGGTTTTTTTCACTCAACCGCTTCAGGTATACTTGGAGTCAGACGGATTTGATGTGTTTGTGTGTTTTCTGGCCAAATACAGCGAGTTCCTGTAGAACAAGCCCTCTCCAGCCAGCCGGCTGCTGCGTCCTCTTTACCACATCCCGCAAAGTTTAAAAGACTCGACCCTGTATAGTGAATTTTTGCTGTCTGTGCAGCCTGTCATGGGAAAGGGTAGGAGGCATTTGGCACCAAGGAAACACAGGCAGCAACTCGGTTTCATGGACAAGTTATTATTTAGCTGGGTTTATTTTGCAGCCAAAGTGCCTTTGGCACGGTGGGGGCATTGTAAAAACGCCGACCCTTAACCTCAAGCGACTGAAGTCTGAAGGTCCGGGAGCAGGCGCTGCGCTGGCAGCCCTGGAGCAGAGTGCTCAGCACCCAGATAATTAATAACAGTCTGTATCGGCTGCAAATTCTGCTGCCTCGTTAGTCACCGACTTTCCCAGAG
Organism: Cariama cristata; assembly: GCF_000690535.1. Taxonomy (NCBI): domain Eukaryota; kingdom Metazoa; phylum Chordata; class Aves; order Cariamiformes; family Cariamidae; genus Cariama; species Cariama cristata. The sequence continues at coordinate 3,562 of NW_009616222.1, forward strand.
CCGGGAAAGGACGTGGCAGAACATCTCTGTAGCGTGGGGGCCAGGTGAGCCCGGCTGGCGCGGAGCTGCCGCAGCAGCTTGCAGAAGCCGCCCCTCTGCCCCCTTTCCTTCTTCCCTGCTCACACTATGCCAAGAAACGCTCCCTTTTTCATGCTGTGTTTCCTGCGGTTGAATTTTGCTTCGTTTTAAATACGAGGCTTGATTTCCACCAAGCTTCTGTACAGAAATCTCAGTTTTCTTTGATGTGTGAAACAGATCCCTGCATATATTTTTCACAATTAGCATCCTTGAACGTCTCAGAGCCCCGCTGACCCGCACGCTCGCATCCACCTTATCAAACACAGCCACGATGAACACCAGTGCGTGCCCGGACGGGCCCACGCCTCGCCACCTCTCCCTTCCCAGCAGGGATGAGAAAGTGTCTTACACTAACAGCTGCCGTAGGGATCTTTTTGTTCTCAATCAGATTTACGTCCTGGAGGCACCTTTCAGTCCTCAGATCTCGATGTTCCCCCATTAAGGACTCCGTGTGTTTCTCAGGAAAAGGCCTGGGCTGTGTTTTTTAAACTCGATTCATCTGGTTTTGTCATGTAGCTGGTGTCACTTGGCAAGCTGGGCAGAGGTACCCGGCTCCCCGCCGCTGGCAGCGTACCCTCGTTCTGCCTGAAAATAGGCGTAGATTGCATCTCGTTCCCAAATTATAGTCCAGAGCAAACTGCATCGAACCACACCGCATCCCCCCTTGCTTTGGGATTTACTTCTGCTTGTTCTTCCGCAGCAGAAGCGAAGCCCAGCCACCGACCCGTCGGCTGTTTGGTTTGGTTTTGGCAGGACTTGCAGTGCTGGCCGATGGCACCTGGGTCTCTTTGTAACGCCAGAGTTGCTCCTTTTTGTTGCCTGCAGCTGAGCGGAGGAGCCCGAGCAGCCCAGAGGGGAGGTTTCTGCTCCACTGCCCCTGCCTTTGCCTGGGCTTGGCCACCGCTTGCCGAGACGGCTTGGCCCATCCATTCCCCCAAGCACAGGGTGAGCACTGGTGTGGGCAATGTCCCTGCTCTCTGATAGCGTGGCTAATTATTAAAATTATGCTATACTTTGATCTGTGCTCTAATTAGCTTACCTTTGTGGTAGAATTATCTGATCGGAGACTGACACGTTTGAAGTCTATCCATAAGCGCTCCTGGCAGGCATGCTTTACCCGGGAGATTAGTCACCGGGACGGCAGCAAGCCATGGCAGAAACACGCTTGGCCGTAATTTCGGTGGATGGAGACTCATGACGCTGTTTTTATTTTTTTAAACCTTGTCAGGGGTTACGAGTGGCTTTAGGTGGAAGTTTCCACACTGGCTCCTGTCCTAAGCCTCCAGCCCCAGCTGGTCTGGTCGCGAGGCTGAGTGATGGGCACTGAGTCAGCCCTGCAGGTTGTGGGAGTGGAAAGGAATTTGGAAACACATCAGCACAGGAAAAGAGATTTCATTCTGTGCATCTTCTTGTGTGTGTTTTGTCAACCCCAGAAGTTGTAGAAATGCAGCAGGTTTTGTGTTGGCAGAGGTCAGGTAAACTGGAAACCGTCCCTACCCAGGGATGGGGCCGTTCTTCACCCTTCTGCATTGCTCTGCTTTTGTGGTGGGGAGCATCTCGGGCCATGGGGAGCCAGGGCCTGGGTGTCGGGGGCCCTGGCGGGCACGTGATGGGGAGATTGTGTAGGAAATGGGTCCAGGGCAGTGCCTGGGCTGCACACACCGACTGCCCATCGGGTTTGGCATTGCTGGCCGCTCACCCGCTTCAGAGGTGATGGGGTCCCGTCCGACGGCTGCCGACGTTTCGGCTGGATGGGGCTTGCCTGGGGAGGCAACCGCTTTCCCTTTTTTTGTGTGTGTGTGCTTTAAGCAGGGTGCTCCGACAGCCACCTGCACTGTGAAAACAATACTGGTGCAGCGACGGGTGGAAATGTGGGTGTGGGGAAACAAAATTAAATTACATGGAAATGTGTGTGCCTCCAGCTGATAACCCCTGTGCCTGGAGGAGGCTCGACACAGCGCTGCGGCCGTGTCTGAGCGCGGGCCCTTCTCTTGCAGTGGAACCTGGTGTGCGAGGACGACTGGAAAGCCCCGCTGACCACCTCCCTCTTCTTCGTGGGGGTCCTCATCGGCTCCTTCATCTCGGGGCAGCTCTCGGACAGGTAACGCCGCAGCTCCTGCTTCGCCCGTGGGCAGAGCAGGGCAGACCTGGTGCCACGACTGGTGCGTTTGTTTTTAAGAGGTGTAAAGATGTTAAATGTCCAGTTCTCTGAATTTTGATCAAAGTGAGTTAACTGGCCTGGCTTCTTCAAAAATCCCAACCTTGATCTACCCCAGGTGTAGGATTAGTGCCTCTTGGGTGCTTCAGCAGTCTAAGAACTGATCTCCGCCAGGAGCCTATGCCGCTGCTTTGCAGACTGATGTGATGGTTTTCACTTCACGACCACATTTGTTTCTTTATCTGGGCTTTTTAGGAGTTTAAAAGATGATGTTTGTCACACAGTAACTGACAGTCCATTCTTGGAGCTGCAGGATAGAAACTTGTCCTTTGAATGGAGGCTCTGCATAGAAGAGATGGTTTGCTGGAAATAAAGCACATCCAAGAGAAAGAAGAAAGATAACCTGTAAATGGATAGCAATCGTGTCATAGCATCTAACTAAGCAGATGTAAAATAGTAAAAAAAAATCATTACAGGCATTTGATAATTATCTCGGCAGCATTGAAGTTTTGTCCTTACAAGGATGAAGGCAGAATATACGTTCCTCCTGCAAGTCTCTGCTTCCTTCTTTATACAGCCCTTAGCTTCTTTTCCCATACCATTACGGTGAGGTCTCCAGTACCGCTTTGGTTGCTGCCTGATAACGGGGAAGTCGTAAGAGCAGCAGTGCTCCTCGGGGTGTTTAGCAGAGGGGTTTCAAAACTCGATGGGAGTTTTAGGAGAAATCCTAAAGCCTCCAGCATTAAATTCCATGTGATCCGAATTTAATCTCCTACTCCTGCACCCGGTGCAGAAGTCAGTCGGTGTTACTGTTTGAAAGGGAGATGAGATAATCGCTAAATCCCACGGGTGCCATGGGCCAACTGGGAGCATCTGAGAAGCATGCGTGCCCCGGCAGCAGCAGGGCCGGTCAGCCGCCCCGAGAGCCTGGTCACCTTCTGGCATGAGCTATGCATTGAATTATTTTGGAAATGTTTTGTCAGTAAAGGGGTATGTTCTGAGCCCGTACCTGAGTGATTTTCCCTGTGCTGCTGCAGAAACCTTTCCGAAGTCCAGGGCCCCTGCAGTGTCCGTGCCCAGGGCAGCGTGCCCTGGGTGTGCAAACCCCTACGTAAGCGTTGCTCTTACCTTGCCATGAGACAATGCTATGTAATTCTAGTGCAGAGAGGTGGGTGAGAGAACGGGTGCAATATGTACGGCAACTCAGATCAAAACCAGTTGATAAAGCTATTTAACACATTCAAAGCAAAATGGTGTTGCAATGTATAGATGCCAGTAGCCTAAAAGCCATCACTTCCTAACTTTGGCTTGCAATTTTCATGTGTCTCACTTATGTACTGTTGCTTAGTCGCCTTAGTCCCTCTCCAGTGGCTCCCTGAAGTTTCTGATCTTAATTTTTCTTCTTGGTTTATTTCCTGGGTCTTGGAAGTTCTAATTTCTTTTTTAGTGCTTATGAAAATAATAAACAAAATTCTTTAAGATGAACCAAACTTCAGGTTGTGCTGAGCTGCATCGCTTGATGTTGGATGTTTGTGCTCCTTTGTGCTCTCTTATATAGCCTCACTCCGTAAGTACATGCTATTTCAACATAATCTTTATCTTTTGCAAAAGGTTTGGCAGGAAGAATATCCTTTTTTTGACAATGGCCGTGCAGACTGGCTTCAGCTTCGTGCAGATCTTCTCTACCAGCTGGGAGATGTTCACAGTGCTCTTTCTCATAGTGGGGATGGGACAGATCTCTAACTACGTGGTGGCCTTCATACTGGGTATGAATATCTCTGCATTAGATTAAATGCTTGTTTAATGTACTGGTTTTTTTCAGTTTTGATTTATTTTCTTTTCCCTCCTGAACCTGCATCATTTAATTAGACCTCACCAGTACAATTCCTAATTTAGGCCAGTGTGATTTTTATTTTTTTTTTGCTCTTGGATGCTTCAAGCGTATGCTTTCTAAAGGTGTAGAGAAGAAGAAGAGAGCAGGAAGACTCTAACTAAACATCCATTTCCCTCTTCTTTGGAGCAGAAGTTCAAGGCAGCGTTCAGGGTTTGTTATCGGCAGAAGCAGGTCTGAGATGGAGAAGGCATTCGGGTTCCTCCCCGCCTCTCTGCCCCTTTGCAGAGGGGTCGGTGCCTACCTGGGTGCAAAGCCTTGGAGCAAACCGGCCTTTCCAGGCACAGCGAATGTGGGGTGGACGAGCTGGGTGGGTGTCAGAGCCCCCTTAGCCATGAAGTCACGGGTCTCGGTGCTGAGGTTAGCAATAAAGTCCCTAATTTTAGAGGCCAAGGTTTGTTTTGTTTTCTACAGGGAGCGTAGGAAGAAAAGGCCGGCAGCCGTCGCTGCCTGGGGACCCTGCGGGAAGGGGGGACCCCGTGGGGAAGGGGACCCTGCAGAGCCTCCCACCAGTCACAGGGCTTTCGGGAAGGGCGACTGCACGGGTGAATTACGGGGATGACTGATGCAGGCCGTGGGGGGGAGCTGGGAATTGCAAGAGCTGTCTTTAAAGTGTGCATACATATATATATTTATGTCAACTTTTAAACCAATAGTGTCAAAATTACAATTTGTAATCGTAGCATGAGCTAGTCTAAATTAAAACCGTATACTAATAGTTAATGCTGTTCTTTCCGACCCCGTGAGGCTTTAACGGGTCAAAAATAGAGCTGAAGAGCATAATGTGAAATCAGTGCTATGGAGGGGATGTGGCATCGTGTCCCCGGGCAGCCCTGAGTCACCGCTGCGAGCGGCAGAGGGAGGATTAAGTAGGTCAGGCTGTCAGCGGGGAGATCCCGTGCCATTGCTATCGCTGCTGCCACTGCTCCCTCTCTCCTGGTCGTTAACTCCTGCGCGGAGCTGATGGAGCCGGAGCGAACGCCTGCCGTGGGAAGGCTGGGAGGTACGGCGCTGGGTCAGGAGCGCTGGCTTGGCTGGAAATCCTCTTGGAAGCACATGGGGTTTGTGTAGCACGAGTCTCTCTAATGGGGGTGCAGGATCTGATCGGGCAGGAATTTAGCTCCGCAGCTCCCCTGGGAAGGTGGGGCACAGCTGGATGCAGGAAGGTGGGGCACAGCTGGATGCAGATCAGGATGCTGCCTCGGCACTCGGCAGAGGCAAAGCTGCAAGGGGGACAAATGCCCCCACTGCTGACAGATAGGACTGGGTCTCCCGAAGTAATGTTAGGTTTGTTTAATTGCACAGCTGCAGTTTGCTGGCAAACAAATCCCTTGTGTTGTCTCTTCTGCTGTCCTGTTTGCTGGAGAGTTGTTCCAGCAGCGATGACTCCCTGGGAGTGGAGAGGCAGGTGCCTCGGGCACTCCCTGTTCCCTGGCAGCCTTGAGGCCGTTACGAAGGGCAGGATTAATCTAAACTAATTTAGACATCAGCTTCCTAATTTAAGTGAGTCATCAGCTGCCTGTCATCGGTAAGGAGGGAGGCACTAAGGAAGGATGGTCCTTCCCACCCTACACTGCGTAGCCGCATCATCGGCATGCCCCGACGAGTGCCCTGACTTCTGCCCGTGGCAAGGCAAACCCGGGACCTTGCAGGAAGCCGCACGCGACAGAGGTGCTGGATAGGAGAATATACCCACAAAAAGAAAAGTAACTCCTCAAGAAAGCCCACCCTGATGGTGGGATGCGCTGGAGATGCCTCCCTTGCTTCATCCGACGGCGGTCAGGGCTGTGCCCTGCGCTGGCGAGGGGAGCGGTGACACCGGCACGTACAAAGTCCCCGTTGTCGCTGGCTGTCCTGCAGCCCTGGCACCCTCAGTCCCCAAGTGGGGTGGTTGTTTTTCAAGTGGCCACCTCAGCACAGGTCTCTCCTGTCGTTCCAGCTTTCAACATCCAAATCTGTGTTGCCTCCTCGTGCGTAGCTCAGACCCTGTTCAGCATCCTCAGCCACCCGGGCTCTTCCTGCCCTTTGCGCTATTGCTGCCCACCTTCATAAGAACAGTTTCCCCCCCCCAAGCTGTTGGTGAACTCCTGTAGAGAATTATTTTTTTTTCAGCCACATTCTGTGAAATTTCTCTCTGCAGCATTTTTTCTTAGCTTTAGGCCTCGGTTGTTTTTTTATGCTCAAAACTGTTGTGTTCAAGTTCTGGGACTGTAAAACACTACTTGGATTTGTGAAGGCATGTTAGTGTTGTCCCAGAGCTGTTACTCCTTGGCCAGGAGAATAGGGAGGAGGAGAGGCAGGAGAGAAGAGAATTGTAGTTGAAAGGTGTCATCTCATGTTGGCTTTCAATTGCCACAAATTATAATGTAATGTTTAATAGGCATAAACCAATGTTTCAAGTATCGGACCTCTCCCAAGAGAGCCCCTCTAGGCAAGAGCAATCAGTAGAGGAAGATGGGCTAATTTTTCCCCACACGCTCACTTTACCCCTAGGAGTTCTTATTTTCAGTTTTCTTACTGTGATTTTGTTCAGTTACTCCAAGTCTCTAAAATGAAAGTTCATGTAGCTATCAAACAGGAGGGTTTTTTTCAGTCTTGGGTATTTTTTTCCATTTTCTCTGCAATATTAAATGCTGGAGTTCTTACCATGCTACGTAACCAAAATACACTCTCCAGGCTTCCCAAGACCCTCCTGTTCGCTCACTGTCATTTGCTTTTTAACTGAGTCCCGATCAAACTGGGGGAGTTACGGCCCTGGCAGTGCTCCTGATGGAGAGGAGAGCTCTGCAGACCCAGGGCTGAGAGCTCAACGAGAAGTGAAGTGGACCTGAGGGCCTCTGTGGATTTTGTTAAGCAGTGGCTAGGTATTTTATTGGAAAAGAAATTGAGTGCTCTTGAAGGCTTACAACAGTCTCAATTTTTATTACTAGCTGTTAGGTTGCTGCTAGGCTGCGCCTGACGCAGTGGTTGTAGGATGCTTTCATTGACCGCTGCCTGGCTACTGGAGCAGTAGCGTCGTTAGAAGATGGCATCTTCCCCGGTTGTGTCCTACAGCCCGCGATGTGCCGGTCTGATATTCCAGCCTTCTGTTCCAAAAAAACAACGTGAAATTTGTTCCCGCCTTGCTGTAAATTCGCGTTCCTTCCATCCCATGCCAGTCTGCCATCCACAGACCTGCTCTCCTCCAGAAGTGCTCAGCAGTGAACAGCATCTTAAATCCCAGTGGGTTACGTGGGGGAGCAGGCTATGTCCTAGCCGGGCATGTCGGGGAGGCTCCTGGCAGTCTGTGGGCCATTCCCCGTGCCTGCCCTTATCTGTCTCTGACAATGCCTTAATCAAAGCAAACAGAAGTTGCTCCTTCTTCTGAAGGTCCCCGATACTCCCAGCTCTACTGGGTGGGTCCGTGCTGTGCTGCTCTTTTCTAAGATTGTTTAGCTTGCTTTTTTTTTTTTTTTTTGGTAAATGTAGTAAAGTATTTAGTCATGATTGAAAAGAAAGAGTTAAAATGCTAATCCAACCTCCCTTGTTTTAAACAGGAACAGAAATTCTTGGCAAATCAGTTCGTATTATATTCTCTACATTAGGAGTTTGCATATTTTTTGCAATTGGCTACATGTTGCTGCCACTGTTTGCTTACTTCATCAGAGACTGGCGGATGCTGCTGCTGGCGCTCACTGTCCCGGGGCTGTTCTGCATCCCGCTCTGGTGGTGAGTGCCCCCGTGCCCCCCGCGAGGCCACGCTCCCCACCTCCCCTCCCCGCCTGATGCTCTCTCTGCCGGGTCATGGTGGGTGTCGGGGAGGGTCCCGTTTCTCCTCTTTGGGTTTTGTTGTTTTTTTTTTTTCCTGTTTGCTACGTGAGGAGGCTTTGCCTTGAGGTGGGAGTTAGGGAGATTTTTTGTTTGTTTGGGGTTTTTTTTGCCACTTTTAAGTTGAGTTAGCTACCTGCAGAGCCCTGCTGGTGCTGGCTGTGTGCTGGAAGCCACCTGTTCACCAGCTTTCCGGAGCAGCTTGGGAATTCTGTATTTGACTCCTAACTCTGGGCACTGTTAACCACCTCTAGGTTTAGCCCTGTAGTACCGCTGGGTGATTCGTTCTAACTTTGCTTCCTTCCTTTTCCTTTAAGCCTTTTTTAATGCGGATTCACCTGCTGATCGGTACTAAAATCTCCGTGAAAGGCTGAGCCCGGTCACTCGGCATGCAGCAGCTGGCACTTTATTGCACTCGATGTCACCGAGCAGTTCGTTGCACTGGATGTCGTTAAGCAGAGGCGTTTGCCGGCAGAGCTCGCCAGGCCAGCCCTCTCCCTGGTTCTGTGTGCCAGGAGCCCTGTGTCCGCACAGGCTTTGCTTTCACTGCTGGAGCAGGACTTTGATTTGTGAGCTCCTTTGGCCCATGGTAACTCTCTCTGGCTAAGCCAAAGGTTGGCTCTTCCTTAGCCCGCTCCTCTGAGCCATCCCACGCTGGCTTCTTGGTGGCTGAGTCCGTGTTTTCTTCCATCTTTCCATTGCGCTCACCCACTCCTGCTCTAGCACGTGGGTGGACGTGTAGGTGCAGCCTCACTTGCCCATGCTTGCTCTTCCCTGTGGGACTGAAAAAACAATTTAGGAAAAATCCCTGCTCCTCTCAGCTGGACAGAAGCATTATAGAAGGACAGATATCCTTGTTCTGTTGCTGCCTTGGTCATCTGTTGTTTTCTGAAGAGATAGGTGTTTAGAAAATAGAAAGGGAAAGGCAAGGTATCGCTCACACTCATAAAATAAGGATAATTTACAACAAAGAGTTCCTTCCCTTCGTATTAGTCTCATCTGGGGAATGCCTTTCTTCCTATTATCTTGAACGAATTATACCTACAAGTAAGAGATTAATGTCTTTATAACAGTTGAGTCATTTAGACCCACTCTTCTCTAGTCTAAAAGATCTCCTGCAGATCTCACTCTTGTCAGAAATCTCTGCTGATTGTTTTGGTTTGGGGTTTTGGTTTTGGTTTTTTTGATCTTAGTCTTCAAACCAAACCAAACCTTTAAAATGGTTTTCAGCTCCACCTCTGCTATCATCTGATTTTAAAGATAGTCTGATTTGGTTTAAGTGTCAATTTGCTTGTTTAATTTGAAATGTTTTGAACTCCTTCAACACAGCGGCATTTCCCACTGCAGCAAGCAGCTGCTCTTCGGGGAGGCTGGTTTTGGGTGGAAGCCTCTCAGACATCTGCTATAGAACAGGCACTGTAAGGTGCGTGAAATTTGTCCCCCAAGGCATGGCTTCGGAGTCCTGCTTTCAAATGGATTTGGTGGGAATTTCCATGCTTTTTAAGAGCGTACATCATAAAGCATGCCAAAAATTTCCACGGACGGTGCTTCCAGTCTGGGGCTACTGTGGGGCTAGATGGGGATCAAGGTGCACTGGCAAAGGTCTGCCGAGGCAGGTTGGTGTTGGCTGGCGTTTGGGCATCTGGACCCACTGCTTCCACGGGCAACGTGACTTGCACATCCCACCACTCCGTGCCATAGTTGCTCTTTTATTCGTTCCTCTTCCAAATTCTTCAGAAGGTTCCCAGCATCGTCTCTGCAGTCTTGTGTTCCTCAGCTTGTCCACAAAGAAGAGCAGTGGAGACAGCTCACCTCACAGAAAATCACGTTAGTGGCTGAAGGATCTGATCTAAATCATCTGATGCTCGAAACCATTGACGCGGCTTTGGGTCAGTCCTTTAGGGAGTTCATCAGAAAAGGAGTGTCTGACCTGCTTTTTTCCAAGGAGAGGGAAAAATGCTGCTGGCTAAAGGGAGCAAGGTAGCGTCTGTTAAGATCAAAGGATTTAGTTAAGGAAAGGTGAGATTTTCTGTCCTGTGTTTGGTGTTAATTCACTCAACACGTGCCTGGAATTAATTAGAAAATGTCATCAGCTCTACAAGGGGACACTGCCGCTGTCCTCTGCCTCAGAGCTGTGGTAGAAGTGTGAGGTTTGTCTATAAGATTCCTATGACACAGAGCCTTTAAATATACCCTGTGCGTATTTAAAGCATTTCTGCATTGTGTGCGGAATATTCTTGCTCAACACTGGCTAAGCTACCCCTATCTTTGCTGTCTTATCTGGTGACATCTAGTTTTTTTTCTGGTGGACATCAATTTTTCCTTAGAAAACAACCACCCAGGACAAGGGCCTAAGCATGCACCTACTTCAGCATGAGAATAAACGCGTCCCATGTATTTGAATTCTCCTATTGATCCCAGTGGGACAAGTCCATGGATTGGTGCCCACATGCTTCTGTGCTGACTGTCTTCTGCTCCAAGCAATCTGTGAGACGAGAGCGTAACTCATAAAAACGATACATGTGTTTTTAATAACTCTTTCCTTTTGTGAAAATGTTGAGTCATTTATTCTGAAACTTATTGCAGGATCATTCCTGAATCCCCACGGTGGCTGATCTCCCAGGGAAGATATAAGGAGGCAGAAGCTATTATCCGGAAGGCTGCAAAAATAAATGGTGTTCGAGCCCCAGCCGTGCTTTTCGACACCGCGGAGGTACGTTTCATACATCCTGGTACTTTACCTCGCCGGCAGTTTCCCCCTTTGGCCAGTTGACTTGTTGGGAAACGCCAGCAGAGAGATGGGTTGTGCCAGCAGCTCTGGCAGTGGCTGTTGGCGTGAGGTAAGTGCTGGGTTAGCGAGCTCAAAATGAGAAGCCAGAGGAGAGTTTTGGTTGTTTTTTACAGTAAAATTCTCTTCCTCAGCGGTGGTTGGTTGTGGTTTTCAGAGCAAGGGTAACCCAGATTGCTTCACCCTCTGGGCACTGAGAAGACCCGGGGGGGACGTGTTTGTCCCTGTTTCAGCTTGGTGCGGTATTAGCGATTTGCAGTTTAAGAGCAGCCCTTCGTGGGGGGGCTGTGCAGGGGACCCCGAATCGGCACCCATGTGTGCCGGGGCTGCACGGAGCCCCAAGGGACTCCTCAGGTTGCACAAACCAGCCAAAGCACCCGAGTGCTATAAGGGCACTTGAAAACCATGATGGTAGCGAAGGCGGCAAAGAACATTAAGCTCTTTTTCAGGCCTGTGCGTTTGGGTTTTTTTCTTGTATTTCATATTTATTGGTTAAAAGGAGAAAGCCTAGCACAAACCTAGCACCCCAGCAAGGCGGGAGCGGCGGGCGGCAGCGGGACGGCTGGTTCTTGTGCTCGTCTCCCCTCTAGTGGCTCTGCCCTGGCCGGAGCTCCTGTGGAAGAGGCACAGATGGTTTTCTTGTGCAAAGAAACCGGCAACGCTTCCAGCCTTGCGTCAGTAATGACTGCATGTCTGTTTGCCAGATCTTACCTTACTGTGTTATACTAGCCCCTGCGTTTTATGCCTCCTGATGTCTCCTGATGGAGCAGAAAGCAAAGCACCGCGTGCTCCTTTGCAGCGTCTGCGGGAGAGAGATGCTGCGTGTTACACCTCTGGTGAGCAGGACCCATCTCTTGAATGTCACGCTTACATTTTGGCTGAGCTGCTGGAGATCTCTTTTCCAAGTGTATGTTGTAGTGTAAATTGAAGCGTGTCTTCCAGCTATGGGAAGCTCATCCTACAGAAACCATGGAAAAGCACTTTCCTTACTTCACAGCCAGAGTTCAGATGTCTTTCATACTGGACATGACTTTTTCACATTCCAGAATGTGAGTTCACTTTTCATCACTCCTGCATATTTTTTGAGACCAAGCAGCAACTCGGCTGTCCTTTACTTTGTGGGAATCTTGTGTGCCAAAGCGTCTGTCTACAAAAGCCTGAGGGTGACGTTTGCATGTTAAGTCCTCCATTGGAAGTATTTTTCAAACATTGCTAGAAAGACATTCCTCGGAAACCATCGGAAATCTCCCAGGTAGCCCCGTATGGAGGGCCAGGGTGGTTTGGTCTTTGGGCTTGGGGGGAAGCCTGGCCACGAGCACTGGCTTTGCCCCAGCGAGGGCTCTCCGTGCAGGCAGAAGGGCACCCTAATGCCGCCCAGAAGATTCCTGCTTCAGGCCTCAAACTGGACCCTCCATCTCCGACCTGGGGTGGTGGATGCTCCCATGATGCGCCCTGGCCACTGTGCCGAGCTCTGACATCCGTCCCCAGCAGGTTGCTGGCAGGCAGAAAAACTGGGTGATTTTCTGCATTTATTTCACATCGTTTGTGAAGGTTGAACAGAAGAGAGTTGAGTGGACAGTGCACAGAAAAATGCCTTTGGTAATGAGGTTACTCCTGGAAGTACTGTGTTAGAACCTTAAGGAAATGTTAATGCGTCTTTCTTGTCAGCTGATACTCCTTTTTAATTAGTCAACGTGGTGCAACGGTCTCAGTGCTACCTTTTTATTAACAAAAAACTGGCAACTACCATGAGTACAGCTGGGTGCAGAGAGAAGCTCTACCTAAGGACCGCTCTCCCTGGTGCAGCAGTGGCCCTTGGGCTGACTGGTTATCCCCCGATTGATAGAGTCGTAACTGCCCAAACTTGTGGGTATGCAGAGGTTGCTTTGCTCTTAGGTGTGTGGGAATTTTTTTGGTTTTGTTTTCCTTTTTCCTTCAGATGCAGGATTCGAAGCCTCAGCAGCAGCAGAAGGCTATCCTTCTGGACCTATTTCGAACCCGAAACATTGCAACTATTACTATTATGTCATTACTTTTGTGGTAAGGAAATGTGTATTCCTAAAATACCCAGGCGATAGAACAGTTTCTGATTTGAGGGCACATGCCACAGGTTTAGATAGTAAGTCCCAGCCTCGGAGCCCATCTACATGCGGTCCTTGGCGGGTACATGGCCCTCAGTGCATTAAAACACAAGAATATGGAGAGAGTGGCCTCGACTCAGGTGTAAAATAGTTCCACAGTACATGTAACAACTTTTGGTTTTGTTTTTTTTTTTTTTTTTCCTTAAAGAAGCTCCCATCTCTGTAATCTGTTTGAAGAGAAATGTCCTTCTTGAAGCCAAGGCAGCAACTCAGTAACATAACAAGAAGCAGACCCATGGCCAGCGTTTTTGTTCTGTTTCTGATCAGTGCCCATCTCAGTGAGATCCTGGTCCCTGCCTGGGCAACCGCGAGGAATGAGGACCCAATAATACCGTATAGACAAACGAGACCCTTTTCTGTACACGTTTCCCCCAGCAGAAAGGAACTGGCTAGCACACTTGGCATGCCATAGTAAGGCACTCTTGAGATTTGAAACCCGAACATCCAGCTCTCTCGTGAAGATTAACTAAGATCTAACAGAACTGCTGAGGGTGGGAGATCCTGTCACTGGAGTTGGCTACAAGTAGGAACGTAGTTGGCATGGGAAGCTTTCAAGAGTTATTTCATTGTGCCGTTAATGAGTCCATTGCAATGAAAAGCCTTTGTGAATGACTTCCACAAAGCATTTTACTTGGTCTAGTGTATGCAGGAAGGACAGAGAAATCAGAGGTCTCTTCAAGCCGCTGTGGATGTGGTCACTGGAAGGGGTGACAGAATTAGAAAGACAGGGTTGCCACTGAAATTCTCTTTTAAGCCACGATGCCTGTGGCGATGCTTCGCGACATCCTATTTTTGTAACAACATCTGAGGCAACACTGGAGGCGTTCACAGACTGGTGTTTCTGGAATAATTTGGTTTTACTGCTTTTCTCAGGTTTTTCACATCGGTTGGTTACTTTGGGCTGTCCCTCAGCACTCCAAACTGGCATGGAAATGCCTACATCAACTGTTTCCTCTCGGCTGTTATTGAAGTTCCAGCTTATGTGATTGCCTGGCTTCTCCTCCGCTCCCTCCCTCGGCGCTACTCCTTATCTGGCATCTTGTTTTTAGGAGGAGGAGTTGTCCTCTTCATTCAGCTGGTTCCTGCAGGTACAAGATTCAATACATGACTTCAGTATATAAAATGTTAGAAATATTTTATGGTACTATCTAATAGTTCTGTAAAATTACTGGAAACCATGTCCAAATTTAGAATTTGAGGTCGAGTTTATGCTGATCACTTGCAGCCATGACTTTTTTTTATGCGTATGTATATGCCGAGTCATGCACGGCTCTCATTTATTGTGTCAAATTACTGAGCTTTTTATAGTCCAGGGGAACCAGCTTGTAAAATGAGAACCAGAAGTGTACTGTGATTTATCTGGTTGTGCGTAGAGGCTAAAAAAACCTGCAAGTCTTCCAGGTTTCACTGTGTGTAAATCTCCACAGGATTTTGTGGAAAAGGGGTGGATTTAAGCTTGTGCTTTGTTGCTGTGTAATCCAGAGTTTTGTTCCATTTCAAGAATGCTGTTTTACTGGGAGACAACCAAAATCCAAACAGTACAAAGTAACATGAGCATCTACATTATGCTTAGTGGGAAGTGTGGAGCCAAGTCTACTAGGGATGAGGCTAATGCATTGTATAATTTAAAAAAAAAAACAAAAAACAACACCAAACCAAAACCACAACCACTAGGAAAAAAACAGCAATATGATCTTTGGGATGTAGAAGAAATACAAGTAATAAGAACACGGTGTTGTTTATTCACCTTGACTTTATTTTTTCTCCTTCAGATTTTAATGTCCTGTCTGTTGGCCTGGTGATGCTTGGAAAATTTGGGATCACAGCTGCCTTTTCAATGCTTTATGTCTACAATGTGGAGCTGTACCCGACACTAGTGCGAAACATGGCAGTCGGAGCTACTTCCATGGCTTCCAGGCTGGGCAGCATCATTGCTCCTTACTTTGTTTACCTGGGTGAGACATCTTGTGTTTCTTGCCTTGTGCTACACAACTGCCCGGAGAAGTTATCTGAGCTCCTGCACTGCAGGCTCAGCTTTAAGTCCCTTCATTTGTTGTCTTTTAAATCCCTTCTCTCCCCTTGGATCTGAGCTCGCTGTCATACACTGTAGAAATGAAGCGGAGCTCCTTGGGTTTCACAGAAGAATCTGGCACTTTTTCCCTTTATTGAAGCTAGGGACCATTCATACAGCGCCAGAGTGGGTCTGAGCTGGTCCAAGGCAATGACGGGGTTTATAAACCGCGCAGGCGGCGTGGTTGGGATGATAATTGGTCACATCTTGGCAATGGGTGTTACCACGCGGACGCCAGTTAGCTTCCCAGGAGAGTGTGACAAGAAGCCATCTAGAAGTAAGGAAATCTAGCAGTAGGAAATTCATTGCGATGTACTCTTCATGCGCACCCTGAGATGGGTCTGTCAGGGGCAGATGAACCAGGTGGGAATCCAAACATCCCTGGAATCTGTGCTCTCTAAAGCTATACATGGAAAACATGCAGATTAAGCAGCACAAGAGTGTGTTTAATTGTGACCTTCATAAAGTAATTTTTTTTTTTTTTAATTACTAAGCCAGGCACCTCGTCATTCATTTTGCTTTTTCTTATTGTTCATGCCTTGGTCTGTAAGCAGAATTATTGATTTCCTCATAGGCTCTTTTTGACACTGATCACCATCACATTCTGGGTGCTGCACAAATATTAATTGATAAATTATTTTTTTTTAAGTACACAGAAATGATCCTTATGTTGCAGACAGGAAAGGGTGGCAGAGATTAGGGCACTAAGGGTGGAAGTATCTGTGAATACTGACTGCTTAGTCAGGGGGGCTCAATCTCCTGCTGCTTTTGCTCACACATGATTTATTTCCTTCTGCCATCACTGGACCCATCTCAGCTCTCCCCTGCCCCTAACGAGTCTTGCTTCTTGCTGAGACCTTTAATACAAAATGAGTGTGACTTTGCCGACTCTGGCAGAACACTGCTGGTTCACTGTGCCAGGAAAAGGGGAGAGGAGACTACTATCTGTAGCTCACTTGTGTTGTCTCACTTCTGCATTCCAGTGTGACTGTAACACACTGTACCAAAAATGATGAAAAGACGTTGTCTTTATTTCACACTTGTACAGTGCAAATGTAAAGTAAAAGGGACAGCAGGACTGTGATGCTCCTTAGGGTCTTCAGTCTCCGTTGCAGCACAGGTAACAGTAGAGAGATGTAGACAGGATAAAGTTTTTACTGGTTTGGTTTGGTTTGTTTTTTTCCCAGGTTTCCATAGGCTCAGCCTTGAAAAAACATCTTGTTCCAGTCATCAGAACAGTTTCCTAAACTTTAGGAGGTTTTAGGAGAAACTCGTCAGCTGCTGCTATTTGCTACAGCTAAATTAGGACCTTGCAGTTCATCCAGCTCGTGAACACGGAAGAGATCAAATCACAAACTTTGGCTCTATGTGAAGCACCCAAGGGCCTTCACTTTAATCCTAGTTTATTCCGTATGTTATAAAGCATACTGCCCTATCCCAACTGAAAAATAAAGCTGTCAAGTCCAGTTTGGTACTTTCTCTACCTTAAATACTTTAACTCCTATCTAATCCTTTTACTGAAAGACTTTTCATTGCTGTGCTATTGTGACTTGAAGATCTTGCATCCTGCCCAAACACTTGTGCACTAGCTTCAGGCTGCTGGCAGGGGCTGCTGCCTTCTAGTCCAAAATAATATTCCGAGTAGACCAAGGTCAGAGCCTCTTGTCTGTCACGGGAGGCCGGATGCTTTCTCCCTTTGCAATAAGGAAGACATTTAAGGATTTCCCCATTAATGGCCCGTTAGTCTGGAATTGGCCTGTTCAGCTGCCATCATTCTCTTCCCTTCTTTTGCACAATCCCAGGCAGCTGATGAGAGCTTGGTTGCTTATGAGCACTTTTATTCCCTCATACTGAATTATTTAATGGAGGATTTGGTTCCTAAGGACGGTGTAGTACTGAAGACTCCAGCAGAGATCCCAGCAGAGCTGTTACCTTGCAAAGATGCTGGCTATCCCAGTTGAAAAAAAACCTTATTAGATGTTACACAAACATGGGGGATGGCATGAAATTGATGGTGGGTATTGATCATCCTAGAGCGTACCTTGTCATTTTAAAATTTAAAAATCCCCTTGTTTGCTGGCAGATAACAGGCATAACTCCATTCTGGATTCACCTTTGATATTTATGAAGATTTCAGCTAATTATTTCAAATTAATTCTGCATTACAGCAAGGTCTGGAATATAAATTTTCCACATGGGTTTGTTGATTGGGGACGTTAAGCACTGTGGTTAATGTCCTGTGTTCTGCCAGGTGCCTACGACAGATTCCTACCATATATGCTGATGGGAAGCCTGACCGTGCTGATCGGGATCCTTACCCTGTTTCTCCCGGAGAGCTACGGCAATCCCCTGCCTGAGGGCTTTGAGCAAATGCTGAAGGTGAAATGGTAAGGTGGCTGTCATCCATCCCATGCTTCACAAGAGTTCAGGACCTCTTTCTTCATAGTCCCTTTTCACAATCAGAAAACATGTTTCATCAGATCCACTGCAAAACATCAAAGCTTTCAAAGTGCCCTTTAGATTATTTTGTTGTTGTTGTTGTTAATTTGACAGACATTGACATTATGCATTTTCTCCAGAATCTCTGAACCTGAGAGCTGACGCACTTGAAAGTGGGCACTCAAAAAGCACGGCTGACCTTCACATCACCTTGAGGCTGTTGCTTCATATCTCCCAACACTTTCCATCCTTTTGTATCATTCACTCTCCTTAACTCTTCATTTAAACTCTTCATTTAGCAGGATAATTTACATTACAAAACACTTTACTCTTTCAGTGTAAGGTCATTAGGTACCACTCCAAATGAAACACAGGATTTCAGCGTTCTAGCCTCTTTCATTTGGGAGGCTAGAGACATGCCAGGACAGCTTTTCTCCCGGTTTATCTGGTTTAGCTGCAAGCAAGGACAGTTCTCTTGCCCCACCACCATTGCCGTTTAGGGTACCCTAAACGACTCCACTGAAATCTGTGCGCGTACATTGCAGTGCTGGAGCAGTGGGGATGGCCAGTTCACTAGTTACCATCATGGGAGGAAAATCCTTGGGAGCAGCAGAGGGAAGTGGAATCAGCCGAACTGCAGCTGCGTAGCTACTATCCAGCTTACTGAGGATTTGCACTGGAGCAGAATTTGCTCTTATGAGCAGTAACAGCATGAAAAAGCTGGAATTGCCAGTATCTAATTCCTGGTCGGTATAAGGAGCTGTCATTACGCTTCCAGACTAAGAAGAATTCTCAGGCCGGGTTCCTTGAGAAGGGCACGCTGCTTTTTATCGCAATTAGGGACTTCTCCTATGGCTTTTCAGCTTTGCAGTTGACGAACTGTAGCTAAAAATCCTAGAGTCAAACCAGACTCCCTTTGCAGGCTTCTTGCGTAAGCAGACTGAAGTAACTGAATTACAGTCACTGAATTACATTCAGGTTTGCTGCACTACTGCAATCCAGAAAGGCATACTTTACAGAGCATTACGTTTTTTTTCTAATGTTTCTATTAGGAGTGTAACATAGTTATTTTAGCAGTGCTAACTAGGAGGGGGAAGTGTCTGATGATACCCTGTAAAATGTTCTCTAGCTTCTTGGTCTTTTACTTGCTTTCAGTTTCAGAAATGGGCAACAACCCACTGGCATTAGGAATTCAAAGAAGAGTCCGAAAATTCTGGTAACACCCTTGTGAAGAAGGAGGCACGCTCTGAGGGGCTGAAAGAAGAAGAAGATGATCTTCTCAAAATGCATTTTCTGCCAGAAGGAAACAAACCAAACCCAACAGTCAGTGCTGCTGCACCATAGTTGTTACCCCTGTGCTACTGTACCCAAAGATGTAGTTTTCTGAACAGATGCTGTCTACTCCCATAGGACTCTCAGTCTGTAATTCCCAATGCCTGGGGTTTGTCAGCAGATAGAGTGCCTGTTGAGAAATGGGGACCTGCGTGTGCTGAACACGATTGATTCGAGGAGTAAGCTAGAAATGAGCCGTAGGAATAATACAGCAATGACTCCAGTCAGTCAGGTTCTCAATGAAAACTGCTTAAAGAAAAAAAAAGAGATAGCAAATGTAATGCTGGTGTTTTTTCTCACTCTGTGTGGACTGGATGAAGGGGAGCTGGGCATCTGTCTTTGAAAAATCTCAGCACATGCCTGTAAAGGAAAGATCCTGGCCTCCTTTGAAATCCGTGACCAAAGCCCGATAGACTAAGTGGGATCAGAATTTATAGTAAAGCATAGACTTCACTGTAAGGATATGGTTTTTAAACAAGACATCGGAGTATCTTTTGATGTCGCTTGCTTTTCCCAGGACCTGGGATCTACTTCTTCCTGTAAAAGCTAATGTTTTTTCATAAAGCCTGAGCCCACTGAAATCCTTGGGCTTCATGAATGTTCAGTGTCTTTGGGGATGGGGGAAAGTCTTTTAACACTGAGCAAAGGCTGTAGCTTGCTGACCTTCTGATGGGCCACGCTTTCAAAAGAAACATGGGCTTTAGCACGTCAACGATCCTGTCCAAACATGCCATGCAGTTTTAGCTTTCAGGTCTTTCATGGTGTATTGGCATAAGCAGTTTTTTAGATCTTTGGGGTTTTTTTTTCAAAGCATTTCATTTCTCATTTGAATATATACCACGTAGTTCTGTACCTTCAGAGAAAGCTCACTGCAGTTTCAAAAGCCTCTGCAAAACCTTTGTACCATTTACAAATTTAAAGGGGATTTGATGCTCACAAAAATCTGCTGTTCTGTGCTGGAGACATTCACCTGCAGCTATTAAAAATGCAAAAGGGCTCACTTGGGACCATAGTTTTTTCAAAACAAAAAACCCCACCAACAAAGCCAGTGTTTTGTTTTTCAAATCCTACAGGTTATGAATGCATTTATTTTTTTTTTAAAGTTCAGCAAAGCTAGATTGAATGAAAACAAATGTAGAGCTTAGAGTTGTGCTACTACTGTTTTATGAACACTACATAGTTTGAAAAAAGTATAATGCTTTTTATTTTTCTATTTATTGGCTGTGCATGCACTTCTTGGCCACATAAAGTCTGTCAGACCTGGTAGGCTGATTTTTTTTTTATTTTTTTTTTTCCCTCTAACAATAACAATTAGCCATGATTCACCTTCTGTAAGGACCAACAAAAGCACAGTGTCTCATCTCTAGTGTGAGAGTTCATGGCAAGTTGTCTTGTGCTGGCACTTGACACAGGAACGAGGCTCTCCCTGTAAGTTCAAGAACAAATATAAAGCTTTACAACATTTAAATGCAAGGAACTTGTGCAGTTATTTCAAGCTGCTCTTTGGGATGCAGAAATACTATTTACTTTCATATGGATTTTCTGCAGTTATGCTTTTGCCATAAATGTAATGTGGCATGAGGCAACCATTATCCTGTGACCCCTGACGTTCTCATCCCTTCTCAAGCTGGAATTTCTCTAATAACAGCAGTATTTAATCTTGTTTTTACTTATTACAAAGTTAATCTATAGAATAGCTGTTCAGACATAACTAAATTTCTCAGCAAAGCCTTTATCAGTGTAGGACAGGTTTAAGGACTTGGTTAAATATAGGTGGCCATATTTTTGTGAAGATTTTTATATTAAGTTGATATTTTATGTGATTGTAGGCTTGGGTATTTCTAAAAGGTAAATATTTTTGTACTCTTGAACTTTGTAGTATCTTAAAACCTACTTTTCCTTTTTTAAATAAGAGTTGTGGTGTTTTGTTTTAATCAGTCTCATTTTTCTTACTTAGACCATTGATCTCAAGCTAGTGTCACATTTTAGTATTTTTAATGGCAGATTTTAAAAAAAAAAAAAATCTTTCACAAGAGTGGAGTGCTTTTCTGAAAAGTATGCAATGTTGTTATAAGGCCTTACGGTGTCCGAGCATAGTGAAAATGAGAAAAGGAGACTGCTTCAGCTGATGAAGCATTTGCAAAGAGAATTTCTGTCCTCTGCCAGCATCTTTCCCAGGCTCGCCTGGGGATTTCTGAAGAAACCCAAAGAGCAAGAGCCTGCAGAAGAATCAAATAAGGATGAATCTGGAGTGCCAGTTTATGGCGAGTTACTTTTTTTTTTTTTTTTAATTGTAAAGCTGAAGAAAACAGCACTGGTTTAGTAGCAATTGGCAGAAATTAAATTTATTGCTAGTGAGCTGTTTAAGCCTCTTGCTGCAATCTGCAGGGAGTTTGGTGTGCGTTGGATACTCGGCGGGGCTCAGTATGGGACCTGTGTGCTCACACCCGGCTGGGGGATGCCTTCAGGCTCTGACCTGGGGATGGGAGGGAAGCACCAGCTGGATCGCTCCCACTGACCGCAGGGGCCGTTGCGCTGTGCCTCATCTGTCACCTCTGTCACGTTTACTTGGGTCTCTTTGGGCAACCTTTGATCCTCAGCTGGCTTACTGGATCTGCTAAGGCGTATATGAAACTGTAGCAATTGTCACTCATTAACTTCTGTCTTCATCGTAATAAAAATGTGCACTGGCATTGTATAACCTGCTTTCCGTGTGAACTGTAATTGAAGAATAAGTCTCCTAACTTAAGTGCTTCGTGCAAAGAAGTTTAAAGAAGTAATTTAAAATATATTTAGCATGGATAAAGTATCAAAACCCTAAAATAATCTCTTCCACCAATAAGCTCTTCCACATAGATGTAGTGGAAGGTGTAGTAGGTGTACATGGTGTAGTACAGTTTTTCTGCCTTTCAGATGGTTCCATCCGGACTCTGTGACCCTACAAAGACCCAGACACAGATCCCGGCCAGGCTCAAGGATGATTTTGAGGTTTAACTTCTATTTTGACCATTTCATTTCCCACCTTTGAGATTTTTCACAGCTGTGCAATCCCAACCTGCATGAAAGCTCTTTTGAAATGCAAGCATTCAAAAATGCTGTAAAAGGTATACATTTGGCTTTTATTAATTAGAGGTGGAGGAAGAATGAGCCAAAAAAAGTCAGTTGGAAATGTGAATTAGCCTTATGGAGAGCAAGGCCAAATTCTGCAGTGACAATCATGTAGCTTAACTGAGCTCTCTGGGAGACATCATCTTCCTGACAGTGCCACTTGGTAATGAGCTGGGATTTTTGGCCTAAGAATAGAGTATTATTTATTAAATTTATTATGTCAAACATATAGCACATCTTCCCTCAGAAAATAGTGTCATGGTCAGCAAAAGCTTTTTACAGCCATAGATGATCCTGCTGAAGGGACGATGGCAGTTGTGGGAAGGTACTGCTGCAGACGGAAACAAGGCGAGGAACCAGTTAACACTCAAGACTTGCAGAAAGCTGCCTTCCTTTGATCGTGTGACCAGCAAAAGGATCAGTGAAGATTCTCGGCTCATGTGTGCTGATGCCAACCAAGGCCTCACCGAAGAACCAACGGGCTGGTTCACTGGTAACGTGTAGCTAAGCCCTGGCGGTTGCAGGCATCTGAATAATGATTCAGTTCATCTCAAGCCTGGTTTCTCAACCTTTGAGCACCAAATAAGGGATCCGACACCTGTATTCATGGCCTGCTTCTGACAAGGAGTCACCAGAAGGCAGGTGACATGCCACCCAGCCAGGCCTGGGCCAGGCGCCTCGTAGGGAGCTGGAAAGCGGCCCCGGGCCAGGGCAAGGCTTGCCCAGAGCCCGCAGCGGAGCCCCGCTTCACGGACAGGGCACACCGGTGGGAGCAGGCCGAGCTGCCCCCCGCAGG
>NW_009616223.1:0-23051 GCF_000690535.1 Cariama cristata
TAGTATTAATATCAATATTATTATACTCTTTTTCATAATTATTATTTATTCAAGTAGTTTTAATCGACCCATAAGTCTCTCTCCCTTCTCTCCTCTCCTTCCCCTTCTGGGAAAGGACGGGGTTAACAGAGAGCATCTGCCCCCCGCTTTAAGCACCCACCCAGCCTTAAACCGGGACAGCAGCAGCCGTAGGGGGCTGAGTATGGAAGAGAAGCTGGACAGAGGGAAGCAAAGGGGCTCTTCAGGGGCCAGAATGCCTCCCCCTGGCTCCGCTCGGAGATCCCTGGAGAGGAGGACAAGGAGCACCCAGATGTGCCAGGCTGCCTGCGTGGGAAGAAGCTCGCTTAATTGAACCCTCTCTTCTTCCTTCCGCGTCCCTTTGCAGTTCTCTTCAGTAGCAAAGAGCTCTTAGCCATTCCAGCTTATGCATTCTGTGTGTCAGCCCTCCTTGTGCCCCTGTTTTATTTAGTTACCATCAGTTTTTTGTTCAAAATGTTAAGCAGGAATAATAACCAAAGTCATTACGTCCAGTTTGCTTTGAAAGGTCTGGGTAGAACGCACCTTCTCTGTAGCAAATCTCCTTTGACCCGCGGCAGCCTCTCTGTCTGGTGGTGGGTCGGTCTAGGCGTGAAGGGGAAAGGAGAAGGAAAACTGCTTCTCTTTTATAAATGGGCAATGCCTGTAGCGGAAGATCAAAAGTCCCCTGGTCTCGCTCTTTCACCCTGATAGAGATTCTTGCTGTGTTGTTAGTTTGCATGCCATACAATAACGTCTCTGCAGCTTCATCCCATAAGGACTGTGCCTCATCTGTTTGCCTCTTTCACGAGCCTGTTGATATAAAGCATTAATCATTCAAATTATTAATAAAGAAATAATAATCCTGGCTGTTGCTAACTATCTGATTTCCTTTCTTTTTCTTTTTTCCTTTTTTTTTTTTTTTTTTTTCCCTGTGCACATTTCTTTAGCTTGAAATGGCGATTGAAAACCTACAAAAAAATGAAGGGATTACATCACACAAAAGCAGTTTGCTCAACAGCCATGTAAGTTACAATCAGAATTTACAACCTTTTTCCTGCTTTAGTGGGAGCATTATTTGTAGCCCTTTGGTGTATTCAACGGCACGAGCCACTCAAAGCAGCTCTCGTGATTCAGCTGTGCTGCCCAAAGCAGCCCATTCCCAAGAAACAAGAATCTACAAAAAAGTGCCATGATGTTAATGTTTGTTTATGAGATGCTCTGGATTCTGTTAACTGCCTCTACCCTGTGTTTATTTATTTCATCTGCCTTGCAATGGAAATTGCTGGCAATTAGATAAACACATTGGAGGGAGTTCTTTCCTTTCACTGGGATTGAAAGATGGCTGGAAAATAACTTGCAATTCTACAGCAATAACTTGGCGTGAATCATGACATATCCCTCAGATAGCGCGTACCAAAAGCCTACTCCTGTGAATGCCTTTATTGCCTCTTTCTGTGCCTCAGGAAGACCGTTACTATTACAATGCTATGCTAAATACATTTGCTAGACCTCTCTCTTCTCACTATGCCAACAATTTCCCTGCTTTGTGTGAAGTTCCCACTATTTCACTGGGCCTCCTGCATCATCGTTTATGGCTCCCATGCAGTAAGGCTTAACAGTGAGCACATGCTTCTGTGAGGTTCGAAGGGTCTAATTCAAGTCCTGGTGAGGTCATTGGACTTGCCTTGACTTCACTGTGTTTTGGATTAGGCTGAAGCATGTTCTGCACTGATAAATCACAGTGCACAAAGTGGTACTTCTTTATTCTAACAGATTTCCTTTTGCTTTCTATTTGAGGGCAGATCTGTCGTCATTCTTAGGTCCTGCCAAAAAAACCCTAAATCTTTGCCCTCTTCACCCTAGAGAACTAGCTAGAGAAAATGTAAGGAACATTAGACCTAACAGTCTGATTCTCTTAAGCTGATATCGAACTCCAAGCCAGGGCTCCTGGATGAGCTGGATCCTTATTTCCTCTCCTAGAAATTGAAGGTTCCTGGGTGTAGTTGGGGGAACACAAACCTGCAGCATCAGGCTGGTAGCTCCTGTTCTCTGCATCCGTCCTGTCCCAGGCTGTGGCCATGTTCCCACGCCCGTGCTGTGCCCTGAGTGCCGCACACCTTTGTCTAAGGGTAATGTTGCTCTGCAGAATTTTTCTTGTTCGTCCCAGTGCAGAGCAGGACAGGATGGGTCATGGTGTGATATTGAAGGAGGTTTGACAAAAAGCAGGAAAGGGGCAGAGGGAAGAAAGCCAAGATAGGAAAGAGATTTCACCTGACCGCGGGCTGCGCAGGATGGAATTGGGGCCTGATCCAACCTCTGATCCTATCTTCTCCACCCTTGTCTTGCAAGGTAAAAGTAAAGAACTTAATGTCTCTCTTCTCAGGTCACAGTTCGTAGTTTGGCATAAGGCTTAAGTTCTGTTACAAATTCTAAAGCAAATAAACTGCTTCCTGGGCATGTGTGTACAGATCATCTCGCTGCCTGTCCCTGCTGAAGATGTCAGTCCAGGCACAAGCAGTGTGCTGCCCTGGGCAGCTCCAGGGCTGGGGCGGGTAATTCCCTCTGCCAGGGAGCAGAGCCTGAGCCAAGGAAACTTGCGGGGCCCTTGTTGCCCCGTGAACCTCCGGTGTCCTTGCTCTGCCTTCCCAGAGCACGGAGCGATGCCTGCGGACGCGTGGGAATGACGAGGAGGCGACGATACGAGCATTGCCTATAGGAAACGCGGCACATTGCAGAACGGGATCAGGCAATCTCTTTCTAGAGCTGGAGGGAGGTTGGTGCCGTTGCCCGGGGAGGTTCTCAGGACTTGACTGAATGAGCCGTTGGACTGGACTGAGGGACCTGACTTCCCTTGAAGTGAGCCCTGATTTGAGTAGGAGGCTGGATTGGGTTTGTAGAATCATCATCAAATGGTTTGTGTGGGAAGGGACCTTTAAAGGTCATCTAGTCCAACCCCCCTGCAGTGAGCAGGGACATCTTGGATGGGGCTTTGAGCAACCTGGTCTAGTGGAAGGTGTCCCTGCCCATGGCAGGAGGGTTGGAATGAGATGGTCTTTAAGGTCCCTTCCAACCCAAACCGTTCTGTGATTCTGATCTTCAACGAAATCAGGTTGCTCACAGCCCCGTCCAACCTGACCTTGAATGTTTCCAGGGATGGGGCATCGACCACCTGGAGACTGCCAGAGGTTGCTCCCAACCGCAGGGTACGGGACAGCCCGATGCGCGCGTGGCGCTGAACCTCTCTGCACGTCTTCCCTGGCACATGCCGCGTTACAAGGGTTTCTGCTGTCCGGGGTGTTTCCGTTGCCACCTCCTTATGTTAAAAAAGCAAAACAAAAAAACCAGACAGAGGGTTGCCTATCCCAAACGCTTGTGTGACTGACACGCGGTGTTGTCAGGCGTGCACCTGAGACCCAGAAAGTGAAGCAGCAGGTGACCGTGATTTGTCAAGGCTGAAAACAAAATATGAGCTTGACAGAAGCTAGTCGCTGAGGAAGTTGTGAGATAATGCTAATGCACGGTTAGTTTTGACTTAATTGCTTTTGGTCTTAAGGTTGCTGAGTTTTTCAGTAAGTGTTCTGTTCCTCATTTTAAATTTCACGTTTTGCAAATCTGTAAATTCTTGGGATAATGGTTTATTTTGTTGCCGTCAGCAGATATTTCATGCCAGGCATCTTTGGTTTGTTTTTTTTTTTTAAAAAAAAAGGAAAACTAAAGGTATCTCAAGAGGGATTTTTTTACCTAATGCTGTTTAAACAAAGTCAGTATGAAATGGAGCCACGCTTGATAACTTAATTTAGCTTCAAAAACTCTCTGAGAGGTTATTTAAGTGCACTTGAAATATCAAATTTGGAAGCTTAAGCTAATGTTAGTACCCCAGTGACACATGATGTTTCTAATGAAATCATGTCAATCTGTTACTGTTATTGGAAACGCTCTGCTCACAAGCGTACTCCAGAGTCGCTGGGTCAGAGCGTTACTTCTTTGCCAATTATGAGCTTGCAGACGACTCAAAGAAATCTGAGAAAAAATGACTACAATTTTTGTACACGAGTGCCTAAAGCTGGGCATGTAAGGAAACAGTTGGATGCTATAACCTGCCTGAGGCCCTGCAGCTCCTAGATATCCATAGCACCCACAGGAGTAGGGGGAAAACGTATTTTGTCCTCACTGCCTGTAAAGCAAAAAAAAAATCCCAAAATAACCCCCCAAAAAACATTGGACTCCTTTCCTGTGGGTAGGTGCTGATGGAGTTTTCCCTGAGGAAAAGATCTTACCCCCAAATGGTGTTTAGGTGGAAACACCTAAAATGAGACAGAACAGAGAAGTAGGAAAACTCTTAAAGGGAATAATTCTCCCTTGGCCGGAGGAGGAATATAATGACCTAATGAAGGCTGAATCTTCTGCTCGGTGGAGAAAGGCGGGCGATGCTGGAGCTTGTGCTCACGTGCATGGATGGCTCAGGGCTTAACTCTGCAAGGGACAAGAGCTGACAGGCACTTGTTTTAGAAAAGAGGCTTTTCAAGAAAATATCTAGGTTTTGGTGAAACTTTAATTGCAGAAGATCGGTGAGGTAGAGCGGGGAACTCCCAGTGCGAGGGAAGCGTTCCTCCCGGTCGCTGAGCTGGGGATGCTCAGCAGGCACGCGGGTGGTCCAGGGTCCGTCCTAACTCTGAGCTGGACTGAGCTTAATCTCAGATAAAAACTCCTTAAATATGAACCACAGATGTGTGTCTTCATTAATTTCTTTTTTGTGGAAGTGCCCATAAGAAAACCTCTCTAAGTGTAGACCTTCAGAAAAAGAAGGGTTCTGTCCCCAGTCAGCTCTGCGTATTGCTTTTTCCACCCTTCAAGAGCCATCCTTGAATTGAACAAGGACGAGGTTTTTGTTAAAGGATTTTTTTTTTTTAATCAAAACAAACAGTCGATAGAAATAAAGTAGAAATGAAATGTAAATGTTCCCTTGTAGTGCCTATAATAAACAAAGCAGCATATGGCTGCATAGTGATTTTATTGGAACCTGACTGTAGTATAAACAGAAACAAAACCGTGGAATATCTTGTCATTGTCACAGCTGAGCAAAATTCAAAAAGTAAACAGAATAAGGGATACAAGTGGAAAGCATCTTTAATGTTCTCATTTTAAGTGCCCGGTCTGTTATTACTAATGCAGGAAGAGCAAAAATCATGTTTTGTAAATTATATTCTGACAGATTTCTTTTTTAAGCTCTTTTGTGTGTTTCATAATAGATTTCTAATTCGATAGTGGGAGTTCATATTGTGAAACTCTGTGATGGTTAAAGGAATATAAAAAGACACTTGCAGAAAAAGAAAGCTGGAAGATGAAGGGAATATTCTAGAAATATCTGGGATGAGACTAAAAATGTCCAGGATTTATTTAAATGAGAGAGTTTTACCTATATCTGAATTTTCCATAGTAACATGCAATATTTTTTTCTTTTTAAGGCTTGGAATTAGAACAGATTTAGAAAATAAATAGGGAATCGACATTCAGTATCTTCCGTAGGATAAATAAAATAAATGGTAAAAAAAAAAAAAAGAACCTTCTTAATCATGAACCTTTTAAATACAGGTGATGGACCAAAATTAGCACAGTTGTGGACTACTTAAAAACTGAGCTCCTGCTGGTCTTTTACATCAAAAATACTGCGGTCCACTTTTGTTCGAGCTAGCTTAATGGGTAGGGGAGGCTCAGGGCTACAGGACGGCTTTTTGGGGCTTCCCAGAGATGTCTCTTCAGCAGATGAGAGCACGAAGGGATGCTGGTTGTTAACGAACACCATCTCTTAGGACTGCAGGGTTTGGAGGTGAGAAAGATCTTTGTCTGTGGAAGAACACATCAAAGAATGTCTTAGGTGATGTGTAGCTTATGAAAGGTGAGGAGGTGACAAGCAGCTCTCTGCAAAGCAGGACAGAGGGGAAAAAGGCCAAGAGGTTTTTCGTCTTCCAGCTGTGGCAGCCCCTGGGCTGCTCCAAAGGCCACCAAAACTGATGGATCCGGTCAGTTGAACTTGCGGTTGCGTTGGATCAAAGGCAACTAAGGAATGAAATAGTTTTAACTGTACAGCTTTGGATTCAGCTCACTTTATGTAGCAGAAATTTAAATTTGCGGATGTGAATGATAACCACAGAACATACATTTATAGGTGCTGGAAAGCCTTTGTGTGAGAGCGAAGTTGCATGTAAAGCGCATAAACTGAAAATAACTCAATGGAGTGAGGTGTCAGAGATGTCATTACACATTTCAGGTTGTATTTTCACAGAGTTACTGCTACAAAACTCCAGCATAGTGGTGAATTGGGACCCCAAAGTTTCACCAAGAGAAAAGGGTAGAAAAGAGCCAGGTACTGAAGTAGGAGTGGAGAGGACTTAAGCATAGGCCAACTTGTACATCCATGTGCGTGGTTGAGTCCCGCTGGTTTCTGGACTAAGTTTGTGCTTAATTACAGTATGTGCTTGACCTCTTTGTCGTAAGAAGATGATGTGGCTAATATTTTGGCACCCATAACTTGAGTCTCTTTTGCCACTGATCTGGTGCGAATGCAGCTGCTTCTGGTGGAGCTGTGCCTCCTGTGCCTGCAGGGATGGAGGTCTGGATGGAGAGGGAGGTCTTGAAATTGTTAATCCCAAATGTTCCTAACGACAACGAAAGGGCTCTTACCAAAGCTATTGGTTTTACTCCATTGGTACATCTAGTTCCTTCAAAAATTCACTTAATGTAACACTTACTTTATTGATGCTGAAATCATTTAGCCAATGAAAGGAGATTGGAGTTTTTGTCTTTTTGCACTTTAATTCCTGTACTGACATTGTGTGCTGGGCCTGCCCTTTCAGACTGGCTGGGTATAAATAATTTATATTAATTGCAAACTTTAATCAACAGAAATGTCAGAAGTTCAGACAGTACATTTTGAAAAATAGATGGACCCCCTCAGATTTTTAAGGTTGCTTTGGTAACCATTAATTTTATTGTTAAGGGAACAGTTGCAGACATGCCAATCTGCAAATTAATTTGCAGCATATTTTGTTCCCCTAAAATTTATTCCTCTTAGTCAGTATCTTAACATCTTTACTCTTGGAAAACACGAGTTCCTACAGCTTTGTTTTGGCTCTGCAGGAATTAATCTGAATCCAAGGTGGACACTGAGATGGCACGTGGACTGTGTTTTAATGCTCTTGCAAAATCTGACAGCATTTTTGTTTGGGTTATTAGCTTTGGGCTGGGGGTCCTTTTACTTGTATAAAAATGTAACCAGCATGAGTTATATAGATTAACTTATATAAATTAACTACCCAGCATTAAGTTCTCTCGAACTCTTAAGGGCGGATGGGCACTCCTGACATTTAAGCATTGACACTGTTTGACGCAGCCCGTTCCAACCCTCTTTAGACTTTCCTGAGTTCTTTATTCATTTATGTTTTCCATACATAAAGCTCCAGTGGTTGTTGGACAACTACGAGACGGCGGAAGGCGTCAGCCTTCCCAGGAGCTCTCTCTACAACCATTACCTGCGGCACTGTCAGGAGCACAAACTGGATCCAGTGAACGCCGCTTCCTTTGGAAAACTGATCCGTTCGGTGTTCATGGGGCTGAGGACTCGTCGCCTGGGAACCAGGTTGGTATGAATCTACATTTAAATAAAAAACCCCAACCTCCTACTTCTCTCACGCATACTGAGAACCTACCGAGCATCATTTAGCAGGCACTGGTCTTTCTTCTGAGATCTACAGAAACAACCAACCGTCATCTTGTGGGAAAAAAAAGTTGCTGTTCCGAGGCACTGAAGTAATTTCCATGTGTTGTGAGGCCAAGCCGCTTTCTCACCGTTAATCAGCGGTGTGAGAGGCTTGACAATACAGTTAAGTTCAGACCCACTCCGGGTCTCTGGTGACAGTGCCGTGTCCAGCCACACAGTGGAATTTGGTCTAAGTCCATTTCCTAAGAAGTCTAAGAATATTTTATTTGGACCTAGGCTTCCTCTCATTCCATTGCTGTCTCAAAAAGATGAAGTAACTCATCTTCACCATTGCCACTGTCAGCTACAGAGCCCAAAATTCTGGGGCAGTGAAATGGTTTCTCCTGTTGGGTCCAGTAAAGGTTCTCCGTCACAGAAACTGTGCCCACATCTTTGATGCAGACAAGCTGTGCAGATGGAAATGGCTTAGTTCTCAAATACTCAAATCTTGTGGCAGAATTTTTGCTTTTAAAACATCAAAGATCCATATGATGTGACAACAAAAATGTAACATAAGAAAATATACTTACCGTAATTACATATGCGTCCTTCAAGGGAGCATCATAATATCTGCTCAGCTTGCACAGCTGAGTTTGCATTTTATCCCAGCATCTAATTTTTAAAAAGTAGCTAATACACTAGAGAAATAGTGATTGCTCTGATTGTGTAAGAGTTTGTAATAAAATTCGCTTTTAGACGTTTGGGCTTCTAAACGAGAACAAAACTAGATGGGTCCAGGGCATTCCACAGGGGGAATGTGAAGGCAACAGTCGTAGAAAGAGCAGGGGAGAGTTTGGATTTCTGTAGATTGGTTCAAGTGCAAGAGCTCTGAAATAATTTCATTAGAGGAGAGAAACTCTTCAATCCCATCAAGGATTAAAGAAAAAACAACTAAGAAAAAAACCACATTTAAAAATGCAAATGTGCAGGCTGGGAAGGATACAGTAAACCTCCATAAATATGGAAATAGCTGTCCACCATTATTTTCTTATTCATTCATTTAGATTATAAATGCAGCTGTTATTTAGTTTGCAAGCACTTAAAATCACTTAAGACACGGCCGAAGCGTACTTCATACTTAGCACTCAGTATGCATAAAACCCTGTGGTACGGTGACAAAGACTGAACGACTCAACCGTCTCCTTGAAAAGAGAAAATTCCCCACCAAGAAAGAAAGGGTTAATTCTTTGACAAATATTCCTCTCTTAAATTTGTCTATGTGATTTTCCAATGGGAAGCATCATTGGATTTAAGGTGCCTCCAGACCCTATCACAGTGACACAGCAAATGAATTTTAAGCATCCCCAATTAGGGCTCTGGAGACCCTGCGGCTGCTCCCCTGGCTCGGTCACCTCTCCCACTGAGGACTCAGCGCAACCGTTGTTAGCCACAAATTGGCTAAAGCCAAGTTAGATGTACTGTCGTCATGTATCCATGGTTCCACAGTTGTCCTTCTCGCTCCCAAAAGCAGACACTTGGGGGTTGAAAAATTCCAGTTTGGTGGAAAAACTTTAACTGACACATCTGTCTGATGTGATGGAAGGACATTCTCCTAAGGAGCATCACAGCAGCTTTACTGGCCAGCAAAGGAAAAAGAATTACAGCCTCTTTTGCTTGCGAAAAGCTTTCAGTTTTTACAAAAAGTACAAAAATAAGCAACTCCAAGAAAAAAAGCCACATCAAAGCCTGTTGTCGTTGCTGTGAAAGTGCTGGCAACAGAGAGACATTTTTCTTATCGTAGCTGACTATTCAGTCAGGCTTGTTTTATCCAAGTCTAGATAAAGATGGAAGTTTGTTTTTATGGAAAAAACAAATCCTCAAACCCTAATCAAATAGCCAAGTGTCCCCTGAGGTCTTTCTGTCATTCTGTTTAATAGCACTTTGTATTGTAACACTTGTCTCTTCTTCTCCAGTTACCATGGGTTACTTGGAACAAACCTTGCCGGGTTTTAAATGTGGATGTTACTGAACTTTGCAACATGTGGTTTTATATTTTATGGGGGATGATGGCATTCATTAGTTCAGCCGTTCAAATAGCGCTTGGCAGCAAACCGACGCGTGCTGTAAGAAGTAGGGTGTATTGTCAAAACAAGCCTAAGGGTAAATTGCAGGGCTACGATGTCCCTTCCATTGACTAGCTTACACTGAGTAATTTCAACGCTGATACTTCCAGGGGAAACTCCAAATATCATTATTACGGGATCCGTCTAAAACCAGAGTCTCCGCTGAACCGTTTGCAGGAGGACACCCAGTACATGGCAATGAGGCAGCAGCCCATCCACCAGAAGCAAAGGTAGGTGCTCCCAGCATCTTGGAGCTCGCTAGCGGTGCCCCCGTGGCTGCCGCGGGCAAGGGTCCCTTCCCAAAGAATGCAGCAGACCACATCTTGGGACTTGGCTTCGCTTGGGAGCAAGGGGAACGTGTTGGGACGGTTCAGACCCAAGTGTTGCTGAAGTGCCAGAGCTGAGCTGTGGAAGAGGGGGCTTCAAGTCACTGGCTACTCTGAGTAGTGGAAGGGTCCAAAAATAATTCTGGTGGATGCCCTGTCCCTGGAAACATTCCAGGTCGGGTTGGATGGGTCTCTGAGCAACCCGGTTGAGTTGAAGATGTCCCTGCTTGTGGCAGTGGGGTTGGACTGGATGGCCTTTAAAGGTCCCTTCCCACCCAAACCATTCTGTGATTCTACAAAGCGGCGTTTATCTGCCTATTCTGTTTGCCAGTGGTGCGATTCAGCCCGCTGCGACAGAGAATGCCACCGTGTGTGCCGCTTTTTCAGGCGTCCCTGTGACCAAACTGTGTTAGGACCTCAGCTCCGGAGTTATTTGTGCCACATCAGTGTAAAGGGTTTGAGGGCTTGTGTTGTGTTTGGGTGGATTTGGGGTTTTGTTTGTTTGGGATTTTTTTTTGTACAAAAGTGCAAGTTAAATACTGCTGTGGTTAATCTTGTGTCTGAGTAATTTTGAATATAAAACACAACGTGCAAAGGAATTTGGAATTGTCTCTTGGAAGCACGGACACTTCTGGTTCTTGCTGGAGTGAAGAAGGAGCAGAAGAATTTATTTCTTCGATTCCCAAACAGAAAGTAAATGCAAAAGTCAGCTCCTGAGACAGAGTCTGCAGTCTGGCACCCACTCCAGCTCTGCTTCTCATTTTCTTTTTTTTTTTGGTGTCACCTTGGGCAAACCTCTTACCCCCTTTAATTCTGTCTTGGGGAGTGCTTTTCAAAAGGAGGTTCTCATTTTCCCCCTTCACTTGAGTAAGTGATATAAACGGTCAGCCCTCAAAATGTTGGCCTTGAATGTAACCTCATGTTATTACACGATGAACGCAAAAGTCTGCATGGCCGTGTTGGAGATGGTAACGTGTTCGTGTCTGCTCGTGCCTGTGTAAATCCCAAGCCACAATCTTAAATTTAGGTATAGACCAGCACAGAAGATGGATGGCATGGCAGAGAGTGGGTCCAATAGTAACCCGCACACTACGCCGGAGCAATCGGTTGCTGCTCAGAGTCAACATCATCAGCAATTCATAGGTGAGGACACTGCTTTAATGTGGTAAGGTATCTTATCTGTAGGCTTAGAGCTTTAAGAGGAAGGAAGGTCTTGTCCAGCAAGCCCTGACTGTTCTGCATTTGTTTGCTTTTCTAAGAAATCTACAGTATTATATATTATACATACATAATATACATCTAGTTTATATATAGTATATATTCTGATAAGCTCTTGTAACATCACACTTGCTAAGTTTCTTTGCTAACTCCTTTCCCCACAGGAAGGCTTTTTCCTCATGCCATCAGGTCTGTTGGTTCCCTTTTAGTGTGTTTTTAATCCCTCTGGTTTTATCCAAATTGAATGGAAGGAGTGGAGGTGTTGGAGAGCCTTGCTAAGAGAGGCAGCTGGAGGGAGAAGAGCGATTCTCTTCATTGCAAAGGCTGCAATACATATCCGACTGCAGACGATCCGTACGGACCTTCTTGTGAGACAAACCTCTGGCTTTGCTGGTCCTGGATCTACGTGTTGCGGAGATAGCAAATCCCGGCCAGCTCTGCAATACAATTGCTCCTGATACGTCTGCTGTCCAATTATATTTTCCATTGTACTCCTAAAATACCAGAGAGACATTTTTCAAGCTTCGGAGAAAATGTAATGGGAAGTGTGGTAGATGAGGACAATGTATTCTTGTTTCTTTTATTACAGAGAGAAAGAAAACATTTTCCTTTCCACGCTGAATAAATGGGCTGCGGTTGTTCGCTTTGTGCCCAGTACAACAGCAAGGATCAGGGAAAGTACCAGATTATCAGTCTCATTTCTCCTGTTTCATCCCAGCTGAAACATGAAAGATCGCCACCAGCAACAGCAGCACCTTGTACTCGTCTGTAGTCCTGTGTAACCGAGCGCTCCTAACTCTCACCATCTTTCCCAATCTTCTTTTTTTCCCCTAGATGTAACCCATGTCTTCCCTGAGTTCCCAGCCCCTGATCTACGTAGCATCATCTTAGAAGACGGGGTCACCATGAACGATGTGAAAACTCTGCAGCTTCTTTACACAAGACACTGCGAGGTGATTATTTGGAATATTTTTAATTGATTTATTGATTGATGTGGGACATAATTCATATGCTCATCTCATATCCTGCTCTTAGAAAAAGCTAGGATATAATAGGGAATGCTTGATTTGCTAGGTATTACAACTCAAATATTGCGCTTCATGTTATTTTTTCATTGTGTGGCCTGTTTTATGTTATGTTGATTATTAGAACAATGCCCTTTCTGTTATTTTTCTTGTAAATTATTTAATCTAGATGGCACCACATGAAATTTATGCCTACACCGTGTGACAAGCTGCTAGCAGAGCAGCTAATGAGTTGTGTTCTTTGTTTCTAGGCGACTTTGGATGTTGTAATGAATCTTCAATTTCATTATATTGAGAAACTGTGGCAATCCTTCTGGAGTCCTAAAACACCATCTAGTGATGGCTCTGCTGCCCTGCCATCCAGGTACACTGCTGTGCCTTGATTATTTCTGAATGATTCGTTTTTGGGTGATATTTTTTCTTTTACAAATGCACAAAGTATTTTCAGCTTCCTTAGGCGTCCTGACTGCTTTGTAGGACTTGAAAGTATTTACTTCCCTGCAGAATCATTACAAAGAGAGTCAGAAGTGGTTAATATCGTTATGACCACACAAAGTTCAGACTTCCCAGGAAAGCATCTGCTCTGACGATGTACATCTACGTGCCTTATACCTCCTGTAACAAGTGCTAATCCAAAATGCAGAGATGAATGAGAACGGGATGCTGCTTTCGTAAGAGGTCATCAGGAGCAGACGGTAACGATTCCGTGTGATTAGGTGTCCGTCTCGAGTGACATCTCAGGCTCTGAGGTTTTAGTGACATATAGACTGACTCGCTTCTTTGGCTGGCTATCCAGGTCTTTAAGTGCCTCGTGTTTTGAGGCAGATAATGGCAAACAAACTCTTTGTACTCCTGCCTGGCTCGTTGTTATTGCCTTTTCTTCATCCTTTGTGCGTTGGTAGTCTGCTGCCAAGAGACAGGGGAATGGAAATAAATGAATATAGAGAAAATTGAAAAGGTGAAGGTTTCTTCTTCAAATTTGTATTAAAAGTCTGTATTGTCCACTTCTACTGATAATATAAGGACTGCCAATACGGACTTTTTATATTCAGAGGAAAAATGGTAAAAGTTTGAGTACTAAGCGGTACCCTATAATAATCTGTAGAATATGGCCCTGTTGTCCCCAGTAGATGTTACCCAATGGATATTTTCCAGTGAGGAATCACTCTAGCTGTGTATGATTGTTTCAAAATCTCTTTTACGTAAGGGTCTGTCTCCAAGGCACATTGCAGCAGCCCAGGGCGAGCCGTGCTGGGTACAAATAGCCTCACCTGGAGGCAGCATTTCTGCAGGGCTCTGTCTAAGGGTGTGTGCTCTAGTACCTCTCCATCCCATTGCTAATAATCAAGATGATAGGTAAATAAAGCACTCCCTCCCCCTGCTTTGTATGTATACAAATATAAACCCCAAATATTATCAAAGTGGCAAACTGTTGGAAAGCATGATAAAATGTAGAATATGGTTCCACTTAACAGAAAGTTTCGGTACTTAATGGCCAGTTTCTCCGTGTGCGTGTTCTAGGAGTATGCCTGTGGAGTTCATTTACTAAAACTGCTCAGGCAGGGGGTATGAGTACCGCTTTATAGTATGTCCAAGGCTTGGCTTTAATGATTTTGAGGTAATGCCTGGGGAAAGTCCCTTCCAAATTCCCAATTCCCAGCATAGTGTCTGAGCAGCTCAGCTTTGATGCTCTGGCAGTGCATTAAGGCTTCGGTTTTCCCGGCTTGCTGTTTAACCAAATATCTTGTGCCTTAATCATGCAGAAAAAGTTTCCATACATCTATAAAGTGAAAATAATGCCAGCTTGATTGACCTTAGTCAGTCAGAGACAATAACCTCTGTTCTCATCGAAACACCAAATCGTTTTCCTTCTGAAAACATTTAGCATTTGAAAATGTTTAACTCCTTGAAACCATCTGTAGTATTTGTCAATACTGGCTAATCTGCTCAAACAACATTCACTGCAAACTGTTTTGTCCCCACTGCTATGGCCGAGGAGGTTTAGAGCAGAGGAGAGAGGTGTGAAGGTTTTGGAAATAGCTGGGTCTGTAAGGAGGAACCAGCTAAGCCTTTGCTTGCCGAAATGACTGTACTGAAGTACAATTCCCACGTACACATGGACGTGAGTGTGTGAAAGGCAACCGAGGCTAAAGATGGAAGAAGCGAAGGCGGGCAGGCCAAGCACCGGGAGATGCGGATTTGAGGGAAACCTGTGGTCGGAGTTCTGACCCCGTGGACGGAGAGGCACTTGCAGAGTCAGACAAGACGTGTACAAACGATCAGACGTTTCCTTTCAAAAGAAACATGAATGGCTTTTTTCTGCTGAGATCTGGGGTTAGAAATCGAGGGGAAGGGCGAGTGCACTGAATGCAAACCTACTGCTAATGCCACCTCCCTCCTCCTCCTCCCGCAGTGAAGAAGAACACGAAACAACCCTGCCGAAAGATAAGCTGATCGCTCTGTGCAAATATGAACCCATCCTCAAATGGATGAGAAGCTGCGACCACATCTTGTACCAGGCTCTGGTGGAGATCCTCATCCCAGACGTGCTCAGACCGGTGCCCAGTGAGTATCCTGCGGCGTGGCCAGGACGGGTGGTCCCGACCCCTGCTCAGCTCCTGCTCCTCGCTGGGCTGAGTCACGGGATGCTGTGTCTGACAAACAGCCATCCGTGACTCACTCATCTGGCTACCACTGGCCACAAAGATTTCCATTGGAAAAGCTGATTTAGAGGTTTTTGTTTTGAATACAAACTAAAATATTATGGCAACAGCACTATTCCTCCTGCAGCATTGCTCTGCGTCAACAGTACGTTGTGGCCCCTGGAAATTCCCATGCCTTTTAAAATTTGGTTTATTGCATATCCCATCTCCAGACTTTGACTAGGAGTCAAGGTAAAAGCACAGGCTCAATGCACAAGTAAGCACGGCTAATCCTTGTGAGATGTTTCCTTGGAGATAGTATCTTTGTTTACGCAGGACCATCCTGTCCCTCCTGGAAATTTGGGGTCAGCTTTCGTTTGGGAGATTGAGATTGAGGGTTTTCTCTCTGATTTGGCTTCTCAGTGAGGTGCGTGTGTCAGTCTTCCCGAGGCCTCAACTCAGTGCTGGACTGGGCTGAGCAGTACTGGAAAGCCATGTCCCTCTGAGCTGCTGTTGTCAGCCTACATGCTGGGGCACGTGTGTGTCTTTAAAGAGCGTATTTCAACATTTGGAAAATCCTCAGAAGGACCATGAATAAAAAAAGGATAAGAAGGAATAAGAAAATAAGAAAAGCTTGAGTAACAACATTAGAGAATAAGAAAAATTTGAGTGCATCTCAGGACCCAGCTGATTTCCTTGATGCCAAAGCGAGATGAGAGCTAACCAGATCAGAGGCTGTGCTCTCCACAGCAGTCCTAAGCTAGAAAGTGGTGTCCAAAGGTGATGCGGAACAGCCTTTCTAACTTTGCAGACTTCTTTACAGGCACGCTTACACAGGCGATTCGTAATTTTGCCAAGAGTTTGGAAGGGTGGCTGATGAACGCAATGAGTGAATTTCCCCCCCAGGTTGTCCAGACCAAGGTAAGCAGAGGGACCGCGGTGCAGGTCAGGGGTACGAACTGCGTGGGTGCGTGAGCATGTTGCAGTTTTCCATGGTGATTGGAAGTCACTGCGGGGGTTTGGCCGCGTGTACTCCAGACTAGCACGGTGTAACGAATAATTATGAACCAAAATGAGCAAGGAGTGGGAGGACAGGTAGGGCAATTCCTTTGTGCCAGAAGCTGGTGATGCTCTGTCTGTTGAGCCATTCCTATGTCCTGAAATTGCAGATAAAGCTTTGTAGAAGAAAATCTCTGCACTGGAATGAGGCTTGTCCTACTAGAAAGCACAGGACACCTCATGGACTGAACGGCGTTGCAAAGACTGAACCCAAGGCTCCTACTCCCCCTCTCCTAAAGCCGTGGATTCTTGCAGCCTGTTCTCACCTTGCTGGTCTCTGCTGGAAGCAGAGTGTGAAAGCCTGTTAGTTTAAAGAAAAGAAATGTGGAGACTGGTTTGCAAGATGCAACAGATGCTGCAAAAGTGCTTGTGTATGTGTTGGCCAGCAGCGCGGGTGGGACTGTGCAGGTTACCCCAGCTGATGTGTGCCGTGTGCTTGAGCTCATCCTTGGGAAGGGTTTGCCTTCCAGCTCCGTGGCCTCCTGCTCGCGGTGCCCTACGTGCTGTGTTACAGGTCGGGGTTGTGAGTGCCTTTGCGCAGACGTTACGGAGATACACGTCCCTGAATCACCTGGCTCAGGCCGCCCGTGCGGTGCTGCAGAACACTTCCCAGATAAACCAGATGCTCAGCGATCTCAATCGGGTCGACTTCGCCAATGTGCAGGTAACTTATGGTACCTTTTCCTAGGTCATGTCTAAAACTGGGACTCTTTATGAGGTTGTCTGCTGGTAGCCAGCATCTTATTTCCAATACTAAAAAGCGATTAAATGAACAATTTAACTGTTTTGGTGTTACTTGTCCGGATAAGTTTGCCATCTCACTGTGAATAGCAGAGAAGATACTAAGGAACTTCTGTAGGAAGTAGTGCTACCAACAATAATATAGTTCTAATATTAATATTGATCTGTGGTCTGGAAGGATCAGAGGAGACGTCATTCAGAGCTGATTTGGAGTCCTTGTCTATTAGAAATGAATTCCTGGGTTGGGATGCAACAACCATGCAGGTTTGGCATGAGTAACTGTCAGCCCTTCTTCCCGAGCAGGAGCAAGCCTCGTGGGTGTGCCAGTGTGAGGAAGGCATGGTACAGAAGCTGGAGCAGGATTTCAAGCTCACTCTGCAGCAGCAGAGTTCTCTGGACCAGTGGGCTACTTGGCTGGATAATGTTGTTACTCAAGTCCTGAAGCATCACGAAGGCAGTCCCAGCTTCCCCAAGGCAGCCAGGCAGTTCCTGTTGAAATGGTCTTTCTATAGGTACATTTTCTTTCTCATTTTGGAGATACTTCTGCATCGGGCTTAGGGCATGTAAATAGCTCCTTGAAAAACCAAGGCCAAGTTCTTTATCCTCATGCGACTCTGGTTAACTGTTGCTCTGCCCTGGTACAGAAGGGAGCATTGTGTCTCCTGTGTCCTTTCGGGATGGGGATAGGGTGCTCCGTCAACTGATTGCTTACAGTGCTTCGGTACGTTTGGGCTGGAGGTAGAAACAGAGCACTGTGCCCCACGGTACCTTCAGCGTCAAGAATGCAAATCAGCTGTGATGCAAGTGTAAAACACAACCCAAATATTTTGTTTCCCGGCCATTTTCCAGCTCCATGGTGATCCGTGACCTCACCTTGCGCAGTGCTGCCAGCTTTGGTTCCTTCCACCTGATTCGCCTGCTCTATGATGAATACATGTTTTATCTGGTAGAGCATCGTGTTGCCCAGGCAACAGGGGAGACACCGATTGCTGTAATGGGAGAGGTGAGAATTCTTTATGCCTTAGAAACAAACCCAAACTAAGCAGCACTTAAAGAATCACGGTTGATTCACAAACCATACTGTGTCCTGAACGTGTTTTTAAAACCATCTTTGCCAAAGGATTTAGGGAATAGTTTTGAGTGCCTGGCGCAAGGATCCAGCTCCTTGAGCATCTTCCATCCTGGTTCGCTAATACCTGAGCTGATGGGTTTTGGGGCACTTGAGCATCAGCTGGGCTTTGGAGGCCTGGAGGAGGGAGGAAAAGGATCGCCCCACTTCTCTCCATAACCTGTGGGTACCAACCCTGACTTTGAGGTTCCTGCCAGAGCAAAGTCCCATCAAACACAAAAACTAAACCAAGCAAAAAAAGGTCCAAAATTTGCTTTCCCTGCAGCTTTCGGTGATACCCTTCACTGAACTTCCTCAGGCCTCTGCAAGCTCCAGAGTTACATGCGCAGTCAGCCACTCTCTGGTTTTGACTTGAAGAAATGATGGGCTGTTTGTGTGGTTTGGGGGATTTTGTTTTGGTTTGTTTTAACAGATCAGACAGTAAATCTGGTGCTTGGCTTGCAGGCTGCTCCTCTCCTGCCTAGCTGAACCCACATCCAGTTTTTCACTCTGAAACGCACAGATTTAAAAGCCCCTGACAACCCGTGACAGCAATGTAGAAACTACTGTTAATTAAAACTGATCTCATTTGCTCCTTGAAGCTCATGCTATTTGCTTCCTTCCACGGAGCTCATGTAGGGGAGCCAGACAAACCAACTTCGTGCCTTTTGCTTTCCCTTCCCCTCCGTTAGACCCATGCTGTTGCACCGAGTC
The DNA here is from genome assembly GCF_000690535.1 of Cariama cristata. Taxonomy (NCBI): domain Eukaryota; kingdom Metazoa; phylum Chordata; class Aves; order Cariamiformes; family Cariamidae; genus Cariama; species Cariama cristata. The sequence continues at coordinate 18,671 of NW_009616223.1, forward strand.
AGCAGTGCTGCGAGTTCCCATTCTTCCCTGCAAAACCTCTGTCTTTATTGGTATTAAAGGAACATGAAAGGCAGAGAGTGGCTTCCTGCACAGCCCGGCTGTGGGAGGCTTTCGTCCTTCAGGTTTTGCCTTTCCTTCATTAAACTCTTACAATGTTTCTGTTCTCCCGGAGGAGGCGGATTCTTCCCAGCAAAAGAGGATGAATCGTGTCCTTCCATTTCCATTGCTCCCTTCATAACTCCTGCTCTCCTCAGTTCCTTCTGCCTCCCAACTTTGCATGACTTTTCAGCATTGTTGTTAGAGCAATTTAGTGTTTCAGACCTCGTCACAGCGGGAGACAACACATCTCCAGAACCAAATATATCCCCAGCTGCCTGGTTACGCTTGGCACCATGGCCTTGCAAGCCAAAGCACTCTCCTGACATGAACGTGAAGGCTTTGCAGAGAGGCGGAGTGATGGCTGAGTCCCAGGAGAGGTCTGAGAAGTTGCCTGAGAGATGCAGAGGGCTGGAGAAAGGGCACCATCCTTTGGTCTGTGGCAGCACTTGGTCATGACTTGGGAGATGGAGAAATTTCTCCCTTCGTTCCAGAGCTCGATCCTGCCCTGGGTTGTTGTGTGTGGTGTTTGCCCAGAGGTTTAAATGGCAGCGACAGACTTTTCCCCAAAACATGCGGTTGGTTTTGCTTTCTGCTCTTCACCACCAGCACTGCTGACGCTTGTGGTTTCTCCTGAGCGCTTAAGCTGCTTGTTAGAATTGCTTGGAAATAGATACCAACTTGCAGGTCTGGCGCCTTGGGTCTCCAAGAAACCTCACTTACCTTGTAACTCCTTTTTCTTTCAGTTTGGTGACCTCACATCCCTGTCCCCAACACTACTGGACAAAGGTACCTTCCTCTTCCTCAAGGGTAGTCCTGCTGGGTCAGGGTTGGATCGCTGTGGGAGGGGGAAACCTTGTGCTGGCTCTTCCACCCTGCTCTGTTGGGAAGAAGAACCTCTTCCCCTCCAGTCGCCACCCTCATGCTGAGACCTGTCCTTTGCAGATGACATCAGTGACCTGGGCAGCGAGGTGGACACGGACTCCCGGAGCTTGGGGGAGCCACTGGTGAAACGGGAACGCAGCGACCCCGGCCACTCGCTGCAGGAGATCTGAAATGGGGACTCGGCTTTTCTCCAGCTGGACGAAGACATCCGGAGCCATGTTTGACGGTCGCAAGCCTGAGTCTCCCCGTATCTGCGTTATTAGTGCCTCTTAGTTTCTCTTTATGTTTACTTGCGTTTGAGGATGGGCTATGGGGGGTGAGCCCGGGTGGGTGGTGGGACAGGGCCGGTTTGGCCGCCTCCTTTCCTCCAGCATGACTGCTGGCTGGAGGGCAAAGGTCCAAAATCTGCTACCGAGCGATGGAAACCTCCGTGGTCAGCAGCAGATCGGATGTGCCTGGCTGGGAGAGGCTGTCCTCTCCAGCCTGAGCTAGGCGGGCAAATGAGGCTTTCTCTTTCAGGGAAGGTGGTTTGGGTTTCTTCCCCACTTCTCAGACTTCACTGTGATACAAACTTGAACCAATCAGTGCCCAAGAAGAAGGCAAAATACCTGACCCTTCTCCTCCAGCCTTTCAAGACAAGCTGTCCTGGCTTTGACTTTGCCAAATCATTCGTACTGGGGAGCGCAGGACAGTACATCTCTCTTGTACCCGCCTGGGGAGGGGGCTCCAGGCTGCCCATCCGTCTGGTCCCGGCAGAGTGGTGCACCTGCATGCGCTGGTCTGACACGTATGTGCTCTGGGACTGACACGTGTGTGCTCTGGGACTACAGGACAAGCGTTCCCTCCTGCTCCCGTGTCTGCCCAGCTTGGGGTTTCATCGCTGATCTGCGAATGCTCCGGGGACGCTGTCAGGCCAACTCAAGATACCAAAGGACTCTGAGCAAGCAGCAGCTGGTCACGAAGTGCGTTCGTTGCCCCCTGCGCTCTGATGCCCATGGGCAATCCCACGGGCGATCCCCATCCTCGCCAGGCTACCCAGGCAGAGGGGAACTGGTCCTGAGTCCTGGATTTTGTAAAATTCTTGCTTGATGTCCTGTTAAAATGTTGAAGGTAGGGTGCAGCTGCCTGCGGGGCTGCGTCCGGAGCATGGGCGAGGGTGTGCGACTGCAGTGCCTTAGGGTGGGCCGGCCTCCCCGCTTCCCCCCCCCGGCTCTGGGCCAGCCGGCACAGCTCAGACTGACAAAACAGCCCACCCCATGTAGCAGCGAGGGGCTGTCACGGACCCCGGGTATGCTCGACTCTACCGTGGCCTTGCCCCTTGCTGTGTCACTTCGCCTTTTCCTGCGGCACCGTTGGGGTGCTGGCTCCCGTGGGGCTGAGCTGGGGGAGCTTCTGCCCCAGCGAGGTTTTTATTCTCCTTTTCCGTGTCCGGGGGGGTCCGGGCTGATGCGGGCTACAGGGCTACAGGAGAGGGGTCGAATCGGGCATCAAGCCAAACTGCAAAAACAAAGCCCCAGGGCAAATCTTTCTGTGAATAAAGGCCGTGTCATAAATAGCTTTTATTATTATTATTTCTAATGATACAGTGTTTGATGTGAGCTTTTCCAGGGGTCTCGTGTACATTTGCATATCAGAGTATATTCTATCCAAATCTATTATTTACTCATTCCGAATGGTACTAAGGTAGCCGTGACACTTTAAAAAATATTGCTAATGGAAAGTAAAAAGAAAGTGTGTGTAGTGGCACATCTTTCCCTCTTACTGTCCCGTGCTGTCGTCTGTCAGGGTGATGTTTGTCTGTAAATGTCTCATATCGAAGTAGCAGGAGACAAATGAGAAAAGCTGGATTTATCTGTAAATAACGACAAGGAATACTCTCTGGGTCAGAGTCCGTGCTTCTGATCTTGCCGATGAGATAAGATGGTCTAAAAAAAAACAACTGAGCAACCAAATCTTAAACTCCCCTGCTCCCACCGAGTGTGATGTTCACTTCAGCTGGTGCGTTGGCTCTTCTCTGCAGCCACTGCCGGCCGAACCCAGCCACCTTCTGCTTACCACGGACGTGCAAACGAGATGCTCTGGAGCTCTGCAGCACTCTGCAAGAAGTCTGGATAACCACCTAAACCCCATCTGCACAAAATTCCCAGCTAAACCTGAATAGCAATAAACATTTATCAAGTGCTCAGGCCTGTACGATAACTGTTGTTGTCCCATTTCTTCTTTAATCACTGAAAGGAGGGGGCAGGCAGATGCTGCAGCCTTGGGAGGAGATGCAGGACCTGCCCGGTGCAGTCTAATCGAGGCAGTTTTGGCCGTGGCTCCGGTGTCTGCAGGAAAGCAGATTCACCACGAAACAGCGGCTGGTTTGTAGGGGTAATGCACCCATTACACCGGAGTTCACGGAGGAGGGAAGAGGCTGAAAGATGAGGCTGCTGCTCAGCACAGGGCCGTAAGGAGCATTTTCTAATTACGCTTCCAGACTAGTTGTGGAGGACGGGAGCAGTGAGACGGGGCTGTGACGAGTGACAGATCATCCCTGCTCTGGCCCCTCGGGAAGGGGAAGGTTTAGCCTCAGCCTCTCTCCCCCTGCCTCCTTGCTTGCTTCGCTCTCCTTCTGGATGATGCCCAGGCTTGTGGGGATGGCTGGACCAGCCGGAGCCCCTTCCTTCGGATACTGAGTCTCAGGGCTGGACCAGAGGGGTTATTTCCCCCTGGCTCCCTGGAGAGCTGAGCAGCACCTCCTGACCCTGAGCATACCCACCTGCAAGTGGAAAGCGAAGCACAGCTCAAAATGCTCCCATTAAAACACCCCCCACCCCGGCTTCGGCTTGCCTCTGGCTCCATCGCCCCTCCTGGATGGGCAAATCCCCGCAGAGATTTTGGCGCAAGCGTGGCTGGGGGGCTCGGGCGATGGGACCCCAGCAAAGGATGGGGGACGCCGGGCTGCCTGTGCGGCCCCTTGGCAGGCAGCACCCAGGCGTGGGCGAGGGGTGGTTTGCGGCACCGTCGGCACGCGTGGTTCCAGTTGAGAGAGAACGCAGGTGGGAGCGTTGGGTCTGGGGGTTTAAGAGCTGTGGTGTCCTGACTGGCAGTGGATGCTTCCCACCACAAATCCAGATGAGGTGTGTCCTGGTTCTCACCTGCCACCAAGTGCCACCCCCCTGCAGGGACCGTGGCGGTGCCCGGTTCCGCGCCCGGGTGGCCCTTGGCCACCTCTCTCACCCCAGGACTTTCTCTTCCACCCCCCATCTCACCGCCCCGCGGTTCCCAACCGGCAGAGAAAGCCGGGACGTGGCAGGGGGGGTGACACCAAGGGCACCAACCCCAGGGAAACCAGGGGCGTGCAGCATCCCAGAAGGAGTTTGGCATTGCCGGTCCCTGTGACTTATCCCTGTGACTT